>NC_045559.1:25081628-25381922 GCF_009819795.1 Aythya fuligula | reverse complement strand
TCCTTCCCTCACTTTCTCTTCTTCCTGCCCCCCCATTCTTCCCTTGCCCCCTCTCCCTTCCCCCTCTTTCTCCTCTCTCTTCTTCCCTTCCCCCCTCTCTCCTTCCTTCCCTCACTCCCTCTCCCACCTCCCTTCCTCTCTCCCTCTCTTTATCCTTCCCCCTCTTCCTCCCTCTCTTAGAATCATAGAATCACTAAGGTTGGAAAAGACCTCCAAGATCATCTGGTCCAACCATACATCTACCACCAATATCACCCACTAAACCATGTCCCTAAGCACCTTGTCCAACCTTTCCTTAAACACCCCCCAGGGATGGTGACTCCAGCTCCCTGGGTAACCCAATGCCTGACTACTCCTGAGAATAAACGTTTCCTAATTTCCAATGTAAACCTCCCCTGGCACAGCTAGTCCTATCAATGGTTATCTGTGAGAAAAGGCCAACCCTCAGCTCCTCACCACTTCCTTTCAGGTAGCTGTAGAGAGCAATAAGGTCTCCCCAATCCTCCTCTTTTCCAGACTAGACAATCCCGGTTCTGTCAGCTGCTCCTCACAAGACTTGTGTTCCAGGCCCTTCACCAGCTTCACAGTCCTTCTCTGGACACGTTTCAGGGCCTCAATGTCTTTACTGTAGTAAGAAGCCCCAAGCTGAACATAGTGCTCAAGGTGTGGCCTCGCCAGGTCAGAGTTCAGGGGGATGATCACCTCCTTGGTCCTGCTGGCTACACTGTTCCTGACACAAACCAGGATGTCATTGGCCTTCTTGGCCATCTGGGCACACTGCTGGCTGGTGTTCAGGCAAGCATCAACCAACACACCCAGATCCTTTTCCTCTACTCAGCTTTCCATCCAGTCTGCCCCAAGCCTGCAGCATTACGTGGGGTCTGTCCCTCACTCCCTCCCTCCCACCCTTCTCTCTCCCCTTTTCCCCCTATTTACCCTTACTCTTCCTCTCTTTCTTTCCCTTGCTCTCATCCTCCCTTTCCTTCTCTCTTCCTCCCCCTTCTCTCCCTCCATTCTCTCTGTCTCCACTCCTCACTCCCTTGTTCTGTCCCCCACCTCCCTCTTCCCTCCCTCTTCCCCCTTCTCTCCTCCATTTTCCCTCTTCCCCTTTCTCTCCCTCCTGCCCCTTACTCTCTTTCTTTCTCTCTTTCTTTCTCTCTTTTTCTCTTCTTTCTCTCTTCTTTCTCTCTTTCTCTCTCTCTTTCCCTTTTCATATTCTGTGCATGTACTAAAATCCAGGAAAAGATTGGAAAAGCTTGCTGATAATTACTACATGGCAGGATGGAATCACCTGCTTATCTTAGTTTGGGTTTACAGTCTGTAATATTTATTGGGCAAACTTCTTTGAATGGGTAATGAAGAAGGTTTAAAACACTTAGCTTGAAGGAGGTTTTCTTCTCATCTAGGCATTATTACTCAAGGCTTTTAATAGTTCCTTGTCTTAGACACTACTGTCATCTGTAGTGTTGTAATAGAGCTTCATGTTGAACCAAGAGTTTCAACATTCTGGATTACATTCAATATAACTTTTGATATTGAACAATAATTTGATATTGACAACTTTTGATGAGTTATTTATTTATTTGGTGCCTCCAAATATAATAAATAAATATATGTATTTTTTGTATATATATTTCCTGTATAGTTACCATGAGTATTGTGAACTGATGTAACAATTCATTTGTTATCTCAGTAAATTACAGTAGTTCCTTCATTCCTAATAACAGGTTTAATTATTATTTTCTATCAGCTCTTCCAGTTTAAAACATCTTATTCTTGTGAAACTGATGAGTTTTACTAAAGATTTCAATACGAGTTTTAAATCTTTATTAAAAAAAGAATATCATAATTAATTCTTTTGTCTACTAAGTAAAAATAACTGGACTGAACTAATACTAGTTTTGGTATATTCAGTGAATGTATGAATAAATCACTTAATTTTTTCTGTGGTTCATTTTTCATAATTGAAGGTGTTTATTGCTATTCCTTTAGTCAACAGTTTCTAGAAGCACCTGAATTACCTTTAATTATTATTATTACTTTTTCATTTTTTAAGCTGTGTCTTTATCTTTTACATGATAAGTTTTGTATTTATTCTCCCAGGCTACATATTTTGTCTTCTCTTTCAACTGCTTCCCTGTTCAGCAATGAGCATTTCTTTACTCAGTATGTAATGCTTATTTTCAATTTAAAACTCATATTTTATTCTTAGAGAATGTGCAGTAAGTTCCCTAAAAACTTATAGTTATTGAAATATTAATTACATATTAACAAATAAGAACCTTTTTTTTTTTTTTTTTTTTAAATAGCTCTATTGAAATAACATTTTCTAATCTTTTGGATGTCTTTAATCTTTTATTTTAATAGTATGTTTGTAGGTTAAGATTTGTCTCTGAACTTAGTAAAATAAAGCTTTTGTAAAGTGCCTGCTCTGGAAGGATGTGGAAGCCAGATCAAGTGCTATGAGAACATAGGAAGTCAGTCCGAATATGCAGTTATCCTGATTATTTTGCATTGCCATATAAAAAACATATTTAATTGCTTCATGAATGGAGTCACTGCATTCAACAGTAAGAAATATATAAGAAATATATATATATATATATATAATACATAAGAAATATACAGCAACAAGAAATAATTTATGCATTGCTTGAGGAGTTGAGGAGTTGCAGTAACACTGTTAAATACTGTTATGGGTAAAACAAAAGAACATTAAAGATGCCTTTTGACTTGGATGGATCTCAGTGGTCCAATTGTTCTTACGGTTGTAGCCATCCATTTTATTTTATACAATAGTTACAAAGAAAAATGCTAGTGACAGCACAGAAGGAGTATGCTCCCGCTATGAGAATCTTGTGCTGTGATGTAGCTGAAAGAAACGTATCTTGATAATTTGTCATAATCACACAATGAATTGCTTTGTGTCATGCTATAAATATACTTACATAAATTTTAAACAAATAGTTCTCAGTGCTGATGTTGATTTGGAAGAGTGTGTGTCTGCCTTGGAAGACAAAGTAAGCAATTCATAATATTCACAAAATAAAACATTTTTTTTCGGGAGTAATGGATACAATGTGAAGAGTTATGAAGAAAAAGTACTCAAAGAAAGTAATTATTGCAACAAAGAACAAATAATACATATGTTTTTCATATAAATGCTATGTAGAACACAAATACATATTTTATACATTAAGTTTTTCCTTACATCAATTGCAAACAAAAAAGAATAAAACTTTTTTTCTAAGTTGTAAGGAGGAATTATTATGTGAAAATGGAAGAGAAGATAAGGCTTCATTCAGATGTTTTCTTTGATATCTGACTTGGTTTTAGATGTTTTTTTATTTTATCAGCTGCAGAGCAGAGAAAAAGCAGAGCCATATCTTCCAGTGCCCATGGATACAGAACATGTAATTAATTATATGCAATTTTGTATGAAGTTGTACAGAGTTGCAGTGAGACTTTGATCATGAATGTCAGACAGCAAATGGAAGTCCATGTTAAGAATAATCAGAATCTGTACCCTCATTTCTGTCCAGTTTCAAGAAAAATAAAAAATAAAAAAGAAGAACGACAAAACAATAAAAACAAAACAGAAACAAAACAAAACAAAATAACAACCCAAAGAATCCTTAGCCAGCAGCAGATCACTTTCATACTTTTGCACCACTGCATTTAAGTACAAAAAAAAAAATATGAAAATAACTTTTTCTCAGCCAGGATCTTGAACTGGAAAATCAAATCATATTACTTTTTAAATGAAATTCATATGGTCTGGATGACTAGGTGGTTCACTTCGCATTTCCTGTATACCATCTTCAAAAGCTTTGATATTCAGAATACAGTTTATTATTTATGTTTGCAATGCATTAATATATTTTGCTATAATTTCTGTATGTACTGTAAAAAAACATGCATTTTGGATTATTATAATAACCCCAAGCAGAACTACAGGCTGAGAGAGGATTGGTTGGAAAGCTGCCTGGCAGAGAAGGACCTGGGAATGATGGTTGATAGTTGGCTGAACATGAGCCAGCAGTGTGCTCAGGTGGCCAAGAAGGTCAACAGCATCCTGGTTTGTATAAGAAGCAGTGTGACCAGCAGGTCTAAGGAAGTGATTGTCCCCCTGTACTCGGCTCTGGTGAGGCCGCACCTCGAGTACTGTGTTCAGTTTTGGGCCCCTCGCTACAAGAAGGACATGGAGGTGCTCGAACAAGTCCATAGAAGGGCGACGAAGCTGGTAGGGAGTCTGGAGAACAAGTCCTACGAGGAGCGACTGAGGGAGCTCGGCTTGTTCAGCTTGGAGAAAAGGAGGCTCAGGGGTGACATTATTGCTCTCTACAGGTACCTTAAAGGAGGCTGTAGCGAGGTGGGGGTTGGTCTATTCTCCCAAATGCCTGGTGACAGGACGAGGGGGAAATGGGCTAAAGTTGCACCAGGGGAGTTTTAGGTTGGATATTAGGAAGAACTTCTTTACCGAGAGGGTTGTTAGGCGTTGGAACGGGCTTCCCAGGGAAGTGGTGGAGTCACCATCCCTGGAGGTCTTTAAAAGATGTTTAGATGTAAAGCTTAGTGATACGGTTTAGTGGAGGACTTGTTAGTGTTAGGTCAGAGGTTGGACTCGATGATCTTGAGGTCTCTTCCAAACTAGAAATTCTGTGATTCTGTGATTTTGTTGCTTATATTTTTCTCCTTTTGTGAATGTGCCTTTGACAGACAGTGAACATTGTTATATTGGAATTCTACTTCAAATGACAGTTCCTTTGCTTCCAACCTGCAGGCATTCCATCTTATCTTCTGAGTAGAAAGTATTATGAAAAGGGACATGTGAAGGGAATTTGCACAACCTCTAAAGTAACAAAAGGTAACTTACAAGAGGTAACAACATGTACTGTGTTAAATTTTCCTTTGTTTGACTTATTTGCATGAAATGAATTTTGAAACATTCAGGTACTCCTGAGGAAACTTCCATATCACTCGGTTTTACTCAGTGAGATTTTCAGTAGTACACATGTATACATCTGGACTGCTTATTCCTTAAGGTTGGCATCACACATCTAGTTTCTGCTATCTTCTGTGGCGTGTCCTGGATCAAGGAGGTTTTTATCTCTAGGGTAATGGTACCAGTGACTCCATACATTTTGTTGTCTTCCTTCCATTTGGGCATGAAGAAAACAAATGAAGTTTAACAAGAGCAAGCGTAAAGTCCTGCACCTGGGAAGGAACAACTGCACGTCTCAGTACAGGCTGGGGGATGACCTGCTGGACAGGATCTTTGCAGAGAAGGACCTGGGGGTCCTGGTGGATGACAAGTTGACCATGGGTCAGCAGTGTGCCCTGGGTGGCCAAAAAGGCCAATGGAATCCTGGTGTGCATTAAAAAGAGTGCAGCCAACAGGTCAAGGGACTCCCCCTCTACTCTGCCCTGGTCAGGCCTCACCTGGAGTACTGTGTCCAGCTCTCGGCTCCCCGGTACAAAAAAGACAGGGATCTCCTGGAAAGAGCCCAGCAGAGGGCCACAAAGATGATATGGGGCCTGGAGCATCTTCCCTCTGAGGAAAGACTGAGAGACCTGGGTCTGTTCAGCCTTGAGAAGAGAAAACTGAGAGGGGATCTTATCAGTTTTTACAAATACATTAAGTGTGGGAGACACTGGGCAACCTGCTCTAGGGAATCTACTTTGGCAGGGGGGTTGGACCTGATGATCTCTTGAGGTCTCTTCCAACCCCTTCAGTTCTGTAATTCTTTAATTCTGTGATTCCCTGTTCGGCAGAGCTAGTCACCTATCATTGTAAGTTACATATTGTGTTCCCAAGTTTGGGGGGCCTTTTTTGCATTAAAAATGAACTAGCAACTAAACTAGCAACCCTAAAGGCAATGTGACATTCATTTGTTTTTTCCGTGGTTGTCCATCATAAAAGAAAATGGTTGAACAGGATCAGTAAATTTGATATTTTTATGACATACTCCATGCCTCATTAGAATATGCAGAAAAGTGTTGCTGTTTTATCAGTAAAACAGGTTTAATTTTTTTCCTCTTATTCTGGGGGAAAATATATTTCTATATGCCCACTATCACATCTTTCATTTTCTCCATTATATGGTGAGAAGGTTCCTCTTTTCTACTTTCTTTATATGACCACACAGACAAACCGTAACTGTTATGGCTGTGCATGGTCTTGAATGTTTACTTTACTCTGGTACACTTAATTGTTCCCTGAAGTCAGATATGATATTTTCAAGAGTAATTACGTCACATTTAACTAAAAATTAAATATAGATATATGTTCAAATGTATTCAAATCATCTTTCATTTAGAAACTAGACAATACTACACCCATCTACAAGAAGGGCATGAGAGAAAACCCAGGAACCTACATACCTAGAACAAGGAACCTCTAACTACAATACCTGTAAAAGTTTTGGAGAAGATTGTCCTATATACAACTGAATGCCATTTAAAGAACAAAGCTATTATCAGGCACAGTCAACATGTGTTCACAAATGGAAAAAAGTCTGGTCTTAGTAATTTTACCTCCTACAATAAGCATACAATACCTGCTTGGTCAGTGAAGGGAAGGTGGAGTACGTAATCTTCAGGGATTTTAGCAAAGTCTTTGATACTGTTGCTCACCATATCCTTCTGGAAAAATTGCCAACTGTGAGATGAACTGGTTCACCCTATGCTGGCTAATGAACTGGCTCAATGGTAGAATTCAATGGGTTGTAGTGAATCTGGTCTACATCTGGTTGGCTGGACAGTCACCAGTAATATTCCCTAGAGCTAAGTTGTAGGGCCAGTTCTGTTCAACAGTTTGATCAATGATCTGGATGGAGGAGAAGAAGCATGCCTCAACTAGTTTGCTGATTATGCTAATCTGGAATGTATTGTTCACTCCCTGGAGGGACAAGAGGCCTCACAGAAGGATCAAGATTGATTGGATAAATTGGAGCATTGGGAGCAGTCATCATTTCATTGGGAGCATGAAATTCAACAAAGGGAAAAGTCAGGTGCTGCATCTGGGACAGAATAATGCTCAACACAGATACAGACATGAGCAGTTGGAGAGCAGTCTGGTAGAAAGGAATCTAAAGGTGCTAGTTGACAGCAGGCTCAACATGTGCCAGCAGTATGCACTGGCAGCCAAGAAGGCAAACCAAATTTTGGGATGCATTAAACTCAGCATAGCCAGCTGATCAAAAGAGGTGATCCTCCCACTATATTTAGCATTGGTGCAGCCTTACCTTGAATATTTTGCACAGTTCCGGGCTCCAAAATATAAAAATGATATTAAGATACTCAAAAGCATCCAGAGGAATTCAACATGGTAAAATTGCTCAAAGGCATGTCCTTTGAAAAGAGGCTGAGGAAAATTGGGTTGTCTAGTTTGGAGAAAAAGAGGCCGAGAGGCAACCTCTTCGCTCTCTACAACTTCCTTGAGGAGGAGAATGGAAAGGGAGGTGCTGGTCTCTTCTCCCTGGTAAACAATGACAGGACACACAGGAATGGCACAAAGCTGCACCAGGGGAGGTTCAGACTAGGTATTAGGAAAAATATATTTGCTATTTATTTGTTGTGAGGGTTGTCAAACACTGGACCAGGCTTCCTAGACGGATGGTTGATGCCTGTCAGTGATCAAGAGGCATTCTGTTCTGTTCTATTCTATTCCGTTCCATTCCGTTCCATTCCATAGCTACCACAAAGAGTGAGAAATTTACACATATCTAGAGTATTTGTGAGACAATCTTGAACATTGAACATGAACATTGAACACTAAACATTCAAATGAACAGTCTTGACACAACACAACTTAAAATCAGTAAGTAAATAAGAAGTTAAGCTTATATTTAAATAATTTGTTTACATGAAATGGACAAACCTCAAAATTTGTAGGGCTTCCAGGAGGAAATATAATAGAAACGTGCAAAATTCTGCTTGGATGCTTTCCTCATAGCCACCTGTTTCAGTTTTAAATTGTTCGTTGCTATTGTATGAAAATAGAAATAAGTAGAGCTACCAATAAAGAATAAATATTACTAACATTTTCAGTGCTCAAAAATACAACAACAATGACAAAGTATGAGGTTTTATGGTAGGTTTTTTTTTGATTGTTTGTTTTTTATCCAAATATTTCTAATCAAAATTCATAAAAAGATTATTCGTTAGACAAACTGTACAGTTAATCAAAATTGAAAGGTAAAATTTGAAAAATAGGAGCTACATATTCCTATTTTCATTTTCCTCTAGCTGTTTTTATTTCATGCACCCAGATTACTTCAGGCACTTGTACTTATCTTATGCCTCAGTATAATCCTTTAGTGGATTACTCTGAAATGGTATGCACAGCTTCATTCATAGTTTCATAAATACATTAAAATACCAAAGTCACTTTTCATTTAAAGTAGAATGAATATTGTTTCCCACTGGCAGTCGTTAGATACTTTTTACAGCACACAAAAGTGAGGGGCTGTTGAACCTTTGAAATGCAAAGCATCTTTCTTAATAGAGATATTTGTCTTGTGTGGAAATGATAAGAAGTCTGATACTCTGAAACTTATTGAAAATTTATTTCTTTCTGCTAAACTGTTAAACAATAAATAGAAGGACAAGACAACTAGATCTATATAGGACAGAAACACCAAATATAGCTATCTTTTGCTTGTAGTTATATCAGGTATTAATATAGAGAAATTCAATTCCACTGAATTTCTTGGAATTATTTTAGATTCACAATGAATTAGAGTTGGCTTAGTGAATGCAGAAAATACTGTAACAGCAGTACGATCTTACACTGGGATGCTGATCAAAATGTGAGGCATTGGTCACATTTCTTTTCACAAAAGAATGTCACACAAGCTGCTCCAGTGGCACCATGGAGATTATGGCATCCATGTATTTATATCTAACATGGAGACAACTATGTAGCAGATAGTACTGCTTGCTTTGACATCAAGAAATCAGCATTTTCCAGTGGAAAAATGTCATGTCAAAAAGTTCTTGACTGGCTTCAGTGGACCATTTGATGCACTGCATGTAGCTGACTGACTTGAGAATTCAATTGAAATATGGGTAATTTGGGGTATGGGTATTGTTTTTCCAATAAATGCTGTTCCATGCTGTTACTGTGCACTTATGCCCATCTACCACATGACAGAAGACCATTTCAGAGCTTTGAGGCAGATCTGTCTAGAATCTGTTATGACACAGACTTAACAGAACTCTTCCAAAAAAGCATCATAGATTCATAAACTAAAACAACACTTAGCTTCTACCATGTCCTTTGTAGAAAAATAAATATTACATATTTTGTAGAAATGAACAGAAAAGAAAAAAGAAAAAAAAAAAAAAAAAAAAAAAAAATATATGCAGTTAGAAATCTAATGGCCAATATCTAACATTATACTTATGCAGAAAGTCACTGTAAGGAAACAATGAAACTCTCAGAATGTCTGAATGTTTTCTTTTATTCATTTTCTGCATTCTGAATGTCTGAGAGTGCAACTAAAGAGACCCTACAATTTTTGTAAGGATTAGATTTTTTTGTTCGTTTGATTGATTTTACTTTTTATTTATTTATTTATTTATATGTAAATAGTGATAGAAAGTTTAAAGAAAAGATGATGTAAGGTCACAGAAATAGAAACAAACAAGAAAATCAGTAAAATATTGACAGATAATAATAAGATGATAATATTAACTGGAAATACAGTGAGCTTGGAAGCAGAGAAGGACTGATAATATTAGCAGAAATATCATTATAAGAGGAGAGAAATATTTTCATAAATTGAAGTACAAAAGGATCTGGAAAATTAATAGGCAACTTATGTTCTAAGGAGGTAGAGAGCGGAAGGTAATGCTGATTGCATGCATCTGAATGTATGTGGTTGTTTTACCATGCTGGGCAGCAAAACACCACAACTGCTCCCTCACTCCCCCTCCTTAGATGAGGAGGAGAAGAAGTAAAGAACAACTCACGGGTTGAGATAAGGATTATTTAATTAAAGGGAAATAATAATAATAATAATTAAAGAAAGATTATTATGAACTAAACAATTTAACTAAAGGGGAAAAAAATAAAAAGGAAAGGAAAATGGAGGGTGAAAGGAAAAAAAAAGGGAGGAAAACAAACAAATAAAACAAATGAAGGCTATGTGGAAATGCAGAGGAAAGAAATTACTCTCTACTTCCCACAAATGAGTGATGCTTGACCACGTCGTTAAAGCAGGGCTTCAACGCACATAGCCGGTGTTTGGGAGGAGGACTGACATTTTCACAATGCGAGCCCACTCCTCCCCTCTTCTTCCTGTTTCCACCTTTTATTGTTGCGTGTGACATCATATGGTATGGAATATCCTTTTGATTGGTTTAGGTCAGCTGCCCTGGTGATGTTTCTCTTCTCATTTTTTTGCCCCCCCTGCCCCCCCAGGAGGGTTAGAGAGAGTCCCAATGCTGTGCCAGCACTGCTCAGTAGTAGACATAACACTGGTGTGATACCACTGCTGTTCTAGCTACAAGTGCAGAGCACAGCACTGTATGGGCTGCTACAGGGAAAGTTAATATTCCATCCAGACCCAGTACAATGTATGAAACCATTTGCAGTCAGCAAGACAGCAAAGGCAGAAGTGATGTTAAGTGCTTTGAACTCTATTGCATCTCTTAATTTGCAAGAATTGTCAGGACATAACAGTTCTCTCGTATATTTGGTTGGGTATCATGTCTAAAAGTTACCCAGACATCCTCTTCTGAGAAAAGTACATACACAGTAGACAGAGTTAGAATATTCTCTCTTTCGTCTTAAGACTTCTCCTAATTAATAGAGTTTTGTATGAGACTTGAAGCACAGGAGGTAATACACGTTTTTAAAGTATTGCTATTGTCACATTAAAGGCATATGGAAATGACACATTGCACAGTTTATATACAGTGCTCAGGAAAGTTGTTGACCTCAGGAACCGTGGCAGTGTTTTTCAAAACAAAACCACACTCAATGTGATATGGAATTTGTTTACAGGACAGTCACAAATCTCTTTAAGTGTTTATTTTTCTTGTCTTATGAAACAAGGGGAAGAAGTCATGATAACAAGGATATACAAACTGATGTCCATGTTCTTTCCTTAGTTATTCATTTAATCTTTCTATTCTCTAAGATATTTATTAGTAAGTGTTGCTTCTGTATAGACCCCCCTTCCTCTTTTTTTTTTTTTTTCTTTTGAGCAAGTATATGTTTATTCTTGCATTCCTTTTAATGTGACAAATGATTTATTTTTCAAAATACTTTTAAAGCTGTTACTGTTTTATCAGGTTCCACTGATATTGAATAACTAAAATATTATGCCACATCTTAGTCTACTTCTTTTTCCATGTCATCTATCAATATAATAAATTACCTTGTATCTTTTACAGAAACTTGAGTTATCCAAGGATTTGTGTTATGCCATGACAAAAATTGAAAAAAGATCTACAGAGTCAAAATCCAACTTGAAAATGCAGTCATGCTTTCTGGCACACAAGGCTGATATGAAACATCTATAGGGGGCATATAATATTTTTCCACTCTATTCTTCTGAAAAATGATTCTGAAGAAAATCTTACAAATCTGCGTTTTGTTGTTGTTTTGTTTTGTTTTGTTTTGTTTTCTCTCCTCAGCTACATGGCTTGTTAAAAATATATATATATTTCTTCTTCGTGCAGAGCTTGTCTTGCTACTGTCCTACTGCCACAGCATGACATACATTTAATTCTACTTTGTCATTTGCTCTCAAAGGACTTTTTTAATGCATTTTTTTTTTTATTGATAATTCTAAGGCTAATTAATTTCTCTATTACTTTATAGACTTTTAAAAGATTTTTTGAGACATAAATGCATTCATCTATCCTCTAATTTTTCTTTGCCTATTCTTCATAGTAATGACCTATGTCTATGCTATTCCTGGCCTAAAGATATACACACATTATCATATCAGGATCCATATTATTAACTGCTCTTCAACTCAGATCTTCAACTTAAGAGATGGGAATTGCCATATGCCATGGAGATAAAAACAAAATGTACAAAAAACACAAACAAACAAAAAAATAAGTACAGAAAAATGAGTAAAGAGATTGCTGCAGTCCTCTCCTGGCTGGCCAGAGATTCTTCTCTCTCTCTATAAGACAGATAATGAAATTACATTTAAAAGATTCTGAAAATATGTCTGTAGGTATAGGACAAAAAAGACTAAAAATAGGGGGGAAAAAAGTTAATAAAGGATGCTTAATGTGATGATATTGAATATAATAGTAGATAGTTTTGGAAATGGGAACGTATGAAAAAAATAACCCATAACAAACAAAGAAGATATATACATTAGCAAGGAGAAGCAAAATGAATGCTGTTTAGGTGAGAGGTTTAAATAAAAATGTTGAAGAATAGTAAAAAAGCTGAGAACTATACTCACAAGCCAGCAGCAGATGTAGACCACAGTTACGTTTACAAAATAGTTGGATGAAATCTAAGATACTAGTCAAAAAAAATTAGGTCTTAAAAAATATTAAGAGTAAAAAGTATGTTTTCCATATAAATATATATTTTTTCTCCTTATGCTATTTATTTATGTTGTTAGTTAATTTCTTATTGATTGCACCTTTTCTTTGTAAGAGCAGCTTAGAGACCAGAGTTTTCATAATTTATTCAACAAACACTCTTTTGTCTAATTAGAGGTCATTATTTCCTCACTATTTGTGCCTATCACTTCACCATAGCAGATTGTTTTTCTCAGTACTAACTGCATGAACGGAAGTACCTTTATAATCAGTTGGACAATTTAATTTATGCCCTTCTTCTTACTAGGGTTATTTATCACTTTTTGTGGTTAACCATCTAAGCTGTATAATCGTAGTTCCAATGACTGAATTTAATCAGATGCAGACAGAAAGCTCACATTAATTTTGTCTAAATTTCTAAGCTGTGATGGAAAACATCATCTGTACACTATTGTCTTCAGTCCCAGACTTACAAAAAATAAAAAAATCCCCCAGTAGAAAAACACCATTGAAAAGAAATCACAGTAAGTCATAGAATCATAGAATAGCATCACAGAATCATTTAGGTTGGAAAAGACCTCTAAGATTGTCAAGTCCAACCACTAACCTAACGCCTGACAAGTCTACCATTAGACCATGTGTAGACCATAGTACCACATCTACCAGTCTTTTGAATACCTTCAGGGATAGTGACTCAACCACTTTACTGGGCAGCCTGTTCTAATGCTTCACAACACTTTCAGTGAAGAAAGTTTTCTTAATATCCAACCTAAACATCCCCTGGTACAACTTGAGTACGAAGTGCAAGGTCCTGCATCTGGGTCTGGGGCAATCTCAAGCACAAATACAGGCTGGGCAGAGAATGGTCTGAAATCAGCCCTCATGAGAAGGACCTGGTGGTGGTGGTTAACAAGAAGCTCAACAGGAACTAGCAATGTGTGCTTGCAGCCCAGAAAGCATCCAGAGCTGCATCAAAAAAAAAAAAAAAAAAAAAAAAGCCAGCAGGGCAAAAGAGGTGATTCTCCCTCTCTACTCTGCTCTCATGAAACCCCACCTGGAGTACTGTGATCAGCTTTGGGGCTTCCAGCACAAGAAGGATATGGAAGTATTAGAATGAGTTCAAAGGATGGTTACAAAGATGATCAGAGGGATGAAGCACCCCTCCTACAAAAGCAGGCTGAGGGAATTTTGTCTGGAAAGACATTATAACAACCTTCCAATATCTAAAGGTGGCCTACAGGGAAGCTGGAGAGGGACTCTTTATCGGGAGAGTAGTGATAGGTCAAGGGGTAATGGCTTTAAACTAAAATAAGGTAGATTTAGATTAGATATAAGGAAGAAATTACTCAGAATTTACTCAGAAGATGGTGAGGCACTACAACAGGTTGCACAGAGAAGTTGTGGATACTCTATCCCTGGAAGTGTTCAAAGCCAGGCTGGATGTGTCTTTGAGCAACCTGGTCTAGTGGAAGGTGTCTTTGCATATGACAGGGGGACTGGAATTAGGTGATCTCTAAGGTCCCTTCCAACCCAAACCATTTTATGATTCTATGATTTCCTCTTGTCCTCTCTCTTGTTTCTCGGGAGAAGAGAATGACATCCACCCTGCAATAACTTCTTTTGAGGTAGTTTTAGATATTAATAAGGTCTCCCCCAAGCCTTCTTTTCTCTAAGCTAAATACTCCCAGTTCCCTCAACCACTCCTCATAAGAATTGTTCTCTAGGCCCCTCATCAGCTTTGTTGTCCTTCTTTGGACATGGAGTATTAGTCATATTAGGTGACACATTGCAGAGGATCTAACAGCACAGCTGTGCAACTAAGGTCTTTGGTTTGGAAACAAACAAACAAACAAACAAACAAACAAACAAACAAAGAATGAGGGAAAGACTTATTCTATCCAACATTTTTCATAAATGTATAAAAAAAGGAAAAATGATTGGAGTTTGGTAAACATTTCTGTCAATCAGAAATGAAATGCTTTTTGTTATATTGGAGTGTCCTGAATCACTTGAAAAATATTATGCCAGAAAAGACTAGTTATTCCTAAAAGAAGTCCCTCAGCTGATAGGCTATACATTATGCAAGTGACATTGAGACTCAAATCCCATGGCTGATCTAGAACAGAAATTTGAATTTAATCTCTTGTATTCAAGAGAATGGGATAACCTGGTTTGAAGAATTACTCCATAATCCTACCTCTGCTTGAATGCAATCCCTAGTGATAAGTGAAAAATGTTCCTTAATGATCTATATTAATTTGACATATTTTATTATCAAAATATAAATCTTCTGAAAGTCTTCAGATCTGCATTCATTTCTATAAACATCCTTAAACTTCCTGTAGCATTTATGTTCGTTTCCCCTGGTAGCTGAAAGAAATCGTTTATAGAGCCTGTGTTTACACTGTGTACTAAATTTGGGTTTGCAATCTGGATTTTGGCATCTTCTTTGGGATGTTTAGGATGATGTCCAGGACATCCTAAACTCTAAAATCCTAGGACTTTGATGGATGTAGACATCATCAGAGTCCTTAATGTTGCAAAAGAACCCCAAGGAGGTATTTCTTCCTCTCCTAATTGTTGTGATATCTGATCTTAACTCCAGTTTGAGGGGTCACATACTGTTATATTTTCCATAACTTTGCATAAATTGGGACACTTAGAATCATAGAATGTTTTTTACCATTTTTACCGTACCAATAGGAAACCATTACAACCTGTAAAATTATATAGCATGTACAAAAAGGGATATGATGCAATTTAGTAGTGGAAAGTTTAAACACTCATGATGGAATGTTATGTGCTAATGTTTTCAAGAGAAAAATAGTCACAAATCAAGTAAGAAAACTGTGCATTTATTATTTCTTATTATATATATAAACTTTTACCATTATACCATCAAAAACCTGTTAAAGAGACATGCAGGCTAGAACCTGGAATGTGCTAATTAAGATATAGAAAATTAAATTAAAGAATCTCAGTTAGGAAGTAGAAAAGGGACATAATCTGAGTGCCACATGATATCAAAATCTAATCATAATAAACAAGCAAAAACATTTTCTGAAATCTCAAAAGCAAAATGAGAAAGATTTTAGCTTTTTATGTGTTTGTGATGCAAAGCAGGGAAGGAGGATTCAGTAGCTGCATTAGACAAATAAACTCTTCCTTAAATCAGTAGATACTGGGGAGAACAGATGAATGCTGAGAGATTTTACGATGTCCTGCAATTTTATGGATTAATTACTCTCCCATCTCCGTCTGCAGCTGGGGAGCAGATAAGGCTAGAGAAGGTTTGAACAATGACAATAAAAGTTGTCATTCAAGTGACACCAGAACCTCCCTCTGTGGAATGTTAGTAGGAAAATAATTTCCAATCCCTTACAAGAACAGATAAATATTAACTATAGCTGTCTGATTATTCCAGGGAATAATCTGTTTTGCTCCTCCAGGGAACATACCAGAGAAGAGCACTTTATTCCGAAACTGGCTCTAGACTCAGCAGGGAGACAGAAGCTAACAGCTTAAATATTTCAGGAATAACTTTCTAAACTACTTTTTAAGTTTAAAATCCATTCAAATGAAAATTTTGATTGGGAAGGATGATTTGCCTCTCACCTTTGAGATATGATGAATGTTGCTGGGTGAGAAAATGAATTAAGGTATGATTCCATACTCTAACTAAGTTTAATGTCCATTCTAAAAGCACTTAAACTAGGTTACCTACTTTAACATACTACAAAATTTTCAGTGAGTGATTTTTCAACTTAGGAGGTATAATGTCTGCTAGAACTCCAGCAAAGCATGAAAAGCATGGGAAAGGCTATGATACAATAATTGAGAGCAGAAGAGGAGCACAGAAATACACTCTCCCCACATCCCACCAGATACTGTTTTGAGTACTTGAAAGCAACAACAATTTCCCATGTCACCCAACTGAGCGTGTCACCTGCATGTGCCCATGAAATGTAGGGCACAGGTCAAAAATAGATAGTCTTTAGTGACCTTCACTGTTTTTAAAAAACATTTTCTTAAATGTAAATCTTCAGTTTTGCTGTATGCTTTAAATTACAAAATCAAACTCCAATGTAAGGTTATGAAATATAAAAACAAGTATCCCTTCACAAAAGTATTGATGCAAATTTTTCAAGAATCAACTTCACAGTTCATAAATTCTATTTTCTAATTCATTTACTTTTTTTTTTTGGGGGGGATCCTCCATGAAATCCAGGCCTGCTGTCTCTCAGATCAATGTATTCATCCTGTTTCTCTCCAGAGCCCTAAATATTTTGATGGTTTAGTTGACATCACTACTTTTAATTTATCTTTAAAAATATACTCTGTAAATATTTAAGTAGCAATGCCAAAGCAAGTAAGCACAAAAAATACATATCTCTTTTCCATATTCAGTATTCAAAGTCACTGTTTCCTTTGCAAGTTTTAAAAGATATTAAAAATAACAAATTCTTCTTTTCTGAAAGATTCAATAGACCAAAGGAATGATAATCAAACTTATAAGAGAGAAACCTTACAGTGCTTTATCTGACTTGTCAAATACCTTTTCAGTCATTTTTATCTGGACTCTTAAGAAAATACACATGATCTGTTATACAGAAATGAGAGCACCTAGGTGTGATAACACCCCACCACCCCAGAACTGGACCCCAGAGAACACAGTTGTAAGCAGTTTCATGAGATTTGAGAGTTAGAGTACACACATCAGACAATGAAACTTTTAACTTTACTAATGATAGTATTTCAGCTGATTCATCTTTATTTTGCGACAAAGATATAGAGTAATTACTATTGCATTCTCATTACTTGAATATTCACTCACTCTAGGGGCTTGTGTAACAGCAATCCACTGCAAGAAGACAGCACCTCAGGTTGTGCAAGACTTTCTGTAAATACCTTAATTATCTCTACTTTAGACACATATAAAATTAAACAGCAAGGCATAGAAGAAAAAGAAAAAGATGAAGAAGAAGATGAAGAAGAAAAGGAACACTCCTAAGGCCGTTAGTTAAAGTCTCAAACAGCGGATAAAAGCCTCAACACAAAGTAGGCTGAGGAGTGAAGCAGTAATGTGGACTATATATATCACATGTACAGGGTGTTCTGAGGTAGTGATTTAGAGGGCAGGCAATGATTTGGTCAACAAGCACACAGCAGTGATTATGTACTCATTAATAAGCTCACCTTCAGTGTTAGTAAGTAATGCATTTTCTTGAGAGATAGTGCTCCAGCCAGAGCTATGGAATTTGCAGGCACTATTTTTCCTTTCCCTTTGTACCATGGTAAATAGAAAAGATCTGGATTGCCCAAATTCTCTGTTATATCATTAAAATCCAGTTAATGTCTGACCCAATGAAATCATCCTGCCACTTGGACTATATCGTCAATACTGAAATCAAGCATTTTTTGATGTGCTCATTTTACTATGTCAGGTGATCTGTACTTCAAAATTAATTTATCTCCCTGACTATAATGAAGCCAGGGCTTGTTAATTCTGACTGCCTACATGGCTAATTCAGTTATGTAGCTCATGGAACTAGTTTAGACCAGATCTAATGCTTAGTAGCTTAAAAACTTAATAAACTACTTAAAATTACATGAAAAGAATCCATGCCTTCAGGGAACAATTCAGAGACCAACTACTAGATGTCTAACTACTTCCTAAATTAGGACATTTCAGTGTCTTTCTGAAGTCTTTCAGAAAGACAAGTCTTTCCAGGATACTTCACTCACTGGGAGCTTGTGCACTTAAGACATACACTTTAGTTAAGTGTGAATAGCCTCTTTTCAGCTTCATCTCTTCAGACAGTCTTTCTTCGCAGTTTATCAGAGATCCTTTCTGCCCCTCTCCTCAAGTAAAATAAAATAATAAAGGTTCATTTATTATATTATATCTCTATTAAGAGATATGGTAATTCTCCCCAAGTAATGATTTATTTATTTATTTATTTATTTATTTTAATATTAGTATTGTTACAAAGCATTTGTCCTGTCTAGACATGTAACACTAAACAGAAGTGATTTCTCTTTCACCCAAATGCTTTAATGGAAAGAGCTAATTTTCCAGTTTTTGCATGGAAGCTACTCATGTTAAGATGAGATATTTGGTCTCAAAATGATAGTCAATGAAAAAAAAAATCTATCTCTCTGAATGGCTGCAATAATAATGCAGATAATTTGGTTGTGATCAAGTCTCACATTACTGCATTTTCTGCCAGCACCTGAAGTACCACTTGTTACACTGTTAAGAGTTCATCTCTGAATAAATACTTACGTATGTTTCAGTGAGTTCTATATCAATCTGATACCCTTTGAATAAGCTGTATTCTTTAAAAACTTTATTTTTTTCCTCTACCCACCAAATCTAGCTTTCATCAAATAAACTTTTTTTTTTTTTTTTTACTTTCAAAATTACGTAGACTGTTACCATTGTTATTATTATTTCTCTTATCTTTATCCCGAAACATTACAACATTACAAGAGGGAAAAAAAAGAGGGAGAGACCTTGCAGTAAAATGCAAAATTCATCACAAACACTTCACATATTTCTGGGTTGGTAGCATTGCAAGTAATGAGTAGCAGTAAATTCACCCTAATAAAAAGAAAAAAACAAAAACAAACAAACAACAACAACACATTTTTTTTTTATTTTGTTCACCTTTACAACCATTTATTGACACCACGCTTCATACTAAACAGCACAATCAGAGTAGTTTTGAGTACGAAACCACAGTCTGCAGTGACTTTTTAGGTTTTTGTAAATATTGAGGGCAGATGCTTCAGTTCTGGATCTGAGACATTTTAACTAGCTGATAATGTGAGAAATATTTATGACATTCTTGGGATGTCTCCTCCAATGCTGCTCTGTCATTCCTGCTTGAGTATTTTCACCTTAATCAGTTATGATATGGGGGAAGGTGGAATGAGTTACCAATATATATAATTATTTTGCATGCCCTATTTACCTAGAAGGGAATCACAGTGTCTTAAGGTAGCATTATCTTAATTATCTTAAGGTAGCATTAAAAACAAAACAAAACAAAACAAAACAAAACAAAAATAAAATAAAATAAACAGAAAAACTCTGTTATATTTAGTAAAACTGTAAGGTTCCAGTCTGTGCTGCATGAAGACACTTACTTGTAACTTCAGTTAATGATTTGGTCACAGAAGAAAATCCATTTAAGCTGCTTAAAATTGACAAACTAGGCTGCACATGGAAAAGATTTGTAAGCTTGTTCAATACTTAACTCAGAAGCAGTTACTGCTCACCTGCTTCTTTCCTCAGCCAATCACCATTTCTACTATTCCTGCCTCTGGGCATGTGCCCAATGGAAAAATATTGGAAAAAATCATGAAAAATCTTTGTGACATTGATATAGTCATTCCATGCTCCTGCAGGATTCCATGAATGGTGTTCATCCCATATAACCTCAGTAATCTAAGGAAAGTAGATAATAGTAGGATATTTGAGAGATATAAGCTCAATACAGGGCAATAAAATGCAGTATGTCTCACCTGTGCATAGCTACCTTTGGTCAGATGGGTCAGATGTATTCCAACATTGCTCCCATTGACTATAAAGGAGAACATGTCACTTGCTGAAACATAAAAGTAGATGCCTTCTTAGGTAATTTAAATAGTTTTTGAAACTACATGGTTTTTCAAATCTATGTAAAAGAAAAACAGGTTCATTTGAATCTGATAGTTTTAAGGTTGATTTTAAAGAGTTATATTTCCTAAAGATAAGGTTTGTGGACTGTCCTAAGATCCTGAGATTTGGATTCTTATATACGTGTTATTTTTTTTTAAGAAAAAGTAAAGGTCTCTTGTAAAATATGCAGGGACATGTATTCATGTGTTTTAAATCACAGTTTCATTAAGAAGTAATTGTTATTTGTGTAACTCTTCATATATCTACTCTCCTTGCTAAGGACTACAATCAGAAATGCCAGGATCTGTTACTATGATAACCTAATATTAGTTTCAAATGTTCCTTAATGGGTTCCTTAAAAGCTAAGCTCTCTGTTTAATTTCATAATATCAAAGCTCCTTAATTAATTAAACAGTCTTTTAGGAATCTTAACATATATTCAGGACTTAACTTATATGTGGATGTGTTAGAATCTGTACTATAATTCTTATGAACGTTCATTTTACACTGCTAGCAGATTATTACCATAATTTATCATACTGTATTTTACCTTAAAACTTTAAGCACCACACACAAGATACTATAAATATTTTCTTGTTTCTTTAGTTGTAATCATGTTTAGATCATTCATCCCAAGAAGTGTTTGATTAATCATATTATCATTTAAAATTAGATGTATGTGAACTTGCATTTATTTGTGGTCCAAAATCCATGCCATATAATGAATACGTGTAATAAATGCAATGTAATTTGTGTGTAAAAAATAAACCCTGTTCTCTTCAAATTTATTTTAACAAACTAAAACAAAGACTTTCTCATCTGAAAATCACCAAGCAAAGAAGTAGAAGAAGAGAGAGGAAGAAAAAGATCCTGAAAGTTTAGTAATGTTTTGTGTAGATGTAATGCATCTAAGTAGTACTTCAAAGGTTTGGTGTTATCCATCCCTATGCTTATTTTTGGGTAGATATTTTAAGCAAAATAATTCAGTGTAAAAAAACAAAACAAAACATAAAAACTGTTCCTACACAGAGAATATTTTGGATTAATTTATCCTTTTGAACTGCCTGCATCATAGTTATTATCTATTCAGTATAAAATTTTGGGAAGGTTTTCTACCTTGAGTTAGGTTTTTGACATTACTGGAACTTGACTGGGTTCACTTTTCTTCACAGAGTTCACTCCACCTACATGTATGTATTATACTGTAAAATATTGCCACTTCTATTCAAATAAAAATTGATCAAGAATATACTGCTCCTTGTGCCTTCCCATCCTCACTCCTGAAGACAAGTCCCTGAAGGCATGCTTCCAGTTTTATTTAGCAGAAGATAAAGGACAAAACAGTTTGGTTTCTAATCTAACACTTCAGATAATAGTTTGGTGTAAAGGCTGCACACTTGTAATTGCATTAGGCCAGTTTAGCTAGTAGATTAAAAGTTTTCCCAGGTGAAATGTGCAAACAAAGGCTCATTATAAAGTAATACATACTTAGTGGCTACTGGTCTGTTTCACACAGAAAGCTATATGGTGGTTATATTTTTGTATGTCTTGTGAATGTTGTGTGACCCAACCTGTCTGTTTTTTTGTTTGTTTGTTTGTTTGTTTTTTCATTTTATATTTAAAATTTTAGACAGTAATATCTTGAGAAGGCATTGAAAGTATAAGAATGTGTCATTGGTTTGTTTATGTTGTTTCAATCAGCGTTATGGCTAGCAAAACAAACTGTTTTTGCAGTTGTTTCCAAATCCTCTCCCAGGTCACTGCAGCATATGATATTTCTTTCATCTGAACCACAGTAAACAACCAGGGAAAGAATGAATGTTCCAGCAGCACTCTCTCTTTTTATTATTGGATCCTGAAACATTGGATTAATTCACTGGGTGTGTAGGTTTCAGATCCAGCTCTTGCAAAGCAAATCACTGACTGTGTAATATTAGTTCTGCAATGAGAACCTTGTTGAAATAAAGACATACCAGGCATCCAGTTCACTTTTTCAGCAAAAGTATCATTAATGTAAAGATCCTAAACACTTCAGTGTATCTGGGGGTTGGCTAGCTACATTCATAGGCATGTTTATATGGCAAGTGAATAGCTAAATATTGCTGCATTGGTGCCAAAGCAGTTTCCTCTGCTCGGCAGCTGGTACCTAAAAGTCGTCTTCCTAGGTGGCTAGGAAGAAGACTAGGGTGGCTCTCTCCTGGTGTTCTGTGACATTTCTGTGTACTGTCCTGTTGCAACTAATATTGATTCAAAACCTGCTTGGATGCTATCCTGCGCAAAGTGCTCTAGGTGAGCCTGATTAGCAGGGTGGTTGGACTAGATGATCTTCAGAGGTTTCTTCCAACCCAAACCATTCTGTGATTTCCTTCATGCACTGGGAACACTGATGAAACAAATCCAGCTGAGAAGAAGCAGCTGGTATTACGGTTTCCCCAGCCTATACAGAAAATTTAAGGTTAGCAGTTTTCTGTTTTCTTTAACTAAAACTTATACAAGCCAATGAGAACATCAAATCAATATATTTTTATTATCACACAGAATCACAGAATCACAAAATCATCTAGGTTGGAAGAGACCTCCAAGATCACCGAGTCCAACCTCTGACCTAACACTAACAAGTCCTCCACTAAACTGTATCACTAAACATCTTTTAAGGACCTCCAGGGATGGTGACTCAACCATTTCCCTGGGCAGCCTATTCCAATGCTTAACATCCCTTTCGGTAAAGAATTTTTTCCTAATATCCAACCTAAAACTCCCCAGGCACAACTTTAGCCCATTTCCCCTCGTCCTGTCACCAGGCACTTGGGAGAATAGACCAACCCCCACCTCGCTACAGCCTCCTTTAAGGTACCTATAGAGAGCAATAAGGTCGCCCCTGAGCCTCCTTTTCTCCAAGCTGAACAAACCCAGCTCCCTCAGCCGCTCCTCATAAGACTTGTTCTCCAGACCCCTCACCAGCTTCATCACCCTTTTCTGGAATCTCTCAAGCACCTCCATGTCCTTCTTGTAGTGAGGGGCCCAAACCTGAACACAGTACTCGAGGCGTGGCCTCACCAGAGCTGAATACAGGGGTACAGGGGGACAATCACTTCTCTAGACCTGCTGGTCACACTGCTTCTTATACAAACCAGGATGCTGTTGACCTTCTTGGCCACCTGAGAATACATACATATATATATATATATATATATATATAAATTTTGTGGTATTGTCACAGAGAAGAATTCTGAAGATTTATATGTACCAATTTGAAATGTGAGTATTAAAAAACATTACATGTATTTTCAAATATGTACTATGCAGTAAATATATGGTTACTTCTAGAATATCTAGCTGCAAAAATACATTTACAGGGTAAAATATTCAGAGGGGTGCCTATCTCTATAGAGATTGGTAAATTTATGTTTCTGCATAGTGTGCTGTTCATAGGGGCACTGTCTGCATTCTTTAGAAATTTTCTGTACCATAGTCTTGATTGCAATTCCACACACTATATTATAACTATCTAAATTCTGACTTCAGGCAAAAACTATCAGAGCTCCATATAACATTCATTGAGGTAATTGAAGCATTCTGTCAGACCACTGACAGACTAGCTTGTGAACTAAACAGAATTTTTCCTGATATCCAACTGTTTTTATTTGTAAACAGAGCAACAAAACAATTGTAACAGGAAAGGAATGCTCACGTCAAAGTGGAGGTACTAGATTATAAGGAGCTGTAGCCTTGAACATTTCACATTTACAAATTCAGTGTAAAAATAAGGTCCAGACAAGTTCTGTGTGTTGCATCAAATCTTTGAGTCCTCCTCTGTTATGACTTGTTGCCTCATTTGCATGGAATGGAGAAGGACCTAGGCTATTTTCTTTATATCAAGTAGCTGAATACTTCATTCTTTTTAAATAGGAACTTTAACACATATGGAGATAACCTTAGCACTAAGCTTTATTCTGTAATCTGAGATCCCAAAGTCATTCTCTGGTTCCTAAAAGGTGGTGTTATATAAACCTTTCAGTTTTCTTAGCCTAAACCTTCCTGCTCTTTTTCTTCTTAGAAATAGCAGGAGCCATGTAAGGATTGAGCAGCAAAGCACAGCAGATAACAAGTAACTGACCTTCGTTGTCTGTTTCAGCAAACTCTGAGCTATGAATAGTGCTGACGAGGGGAAACATACTGCTTTCTGCTACTTCTTCTTCAGAACTGGTAATCTCCTGATTACCAGCCTGGATGGGCAGCCGTTGAAGTAATTTCCTAATTAGCTGCCCCTGAAGCTGGGAGATCTTAATTGCAGGAGTATTCAGACCCAGACAATTTCTGAAACTTTTGAATTCACTGAGGAGGTTAATATTTGTTTCACCAGTAGAATTCACTCTGCTCCTATGAGATGTCTTAGATCTGAAGAAAATGGAACAAGAAAGTGTAGAAAGCTCACACTCCAATGTCAGCACTCAACCTCAGCAGCTGACAAAGCTTACCAGGTATGACTTGTTTGGTCTAAAACATTCCTAGGCATCTGCATATATGCTCTTATCTAGATACTTTACTATGGAAGGGGCCAATACATTACACCAGTCAGATATCCCCTTTTCAGTACAGACTTCACAATTACTTAGGTTTTTTAATAGGAGAGATAGTATATCCTGTCTGGAAATTAGGAAAGACCATTGGAAAGCTACAGGGTGCACCTAAATCATTTCTGGTGGACAGTAGAAATTAAAATTAACTGTTTGGGGGAAGACTGCTTTAATTTCAAGATGTTTTATAATAGAAGGGTCCTATTGCTGCTTCTGTGGTTTTAAAAAGAGTGAGCCTTACTCAATTAGATGTCTGCCCATCTTGGTTTCCAAGTGGTCCAAGAGATTAAAGTTCAAGCCCAGAGTCATCAAAACTGGGGGAAATTTTTGAAGTTAATCACTACTATATTTTGTATCTGCTCTGAGTGGTTTCTCATGATCACACACACAGCATGGATTACCTTTCAGAGTTTAAATTCTCTATCAGAGTGATAGGGAATGAATGTGTCTATTTGTGGTGCTGTGAACCATTCTGCTGGACTGTACCTAATTCTGACAGTGTGAAACCATTTAACCTATATCAGCTCAAGAATAAACAAAAGGAAAACAGAATCCATTCAAGACAACCATGACAAATTTTATATTTCAGTGCCATCTCAAGACAGAAATATGAAGTCACAGTATTATGCATGTTCAAGATATGTGGATGGAGGGAGAAGCAAAATTTCCTTGGGTGTCGAAAAATTTCCTCTCTCGAAATACAGCTCCCATGAAAACTGTGCCCTGGTCAAAATTCTTGAAAGGTTCAAATGGTTACATAGATCTTGCTAGAGAAATATCATAAACACAAGGGAGCATTACATTTTAATTAAGATAATAAGTAAGAAGGTACATAATTCAAAAATGCCAGAAGACAAAAAAACTGTTAGCTAGACAAAAGGTTGATGATGTGATGTCAAATAAACACAAACACAAATAAATCCTCAGATGAGTGAAAATTAAATGTACATTTTCTTTATACTCAGAATGCAATGAAATGAGTCATTCACCCCCGTTGCATGAGGAAAGAGCATTTTTATACATTTTTTGACTGTAGAGGAAGCCTAAACTCCAGGGCTAGCAATACCAGCTCTGAAGCTGAAGGTGAAGCCCACCAGTACTATAGTGGGCCTGTGCTGTGCTTGGTGTCATGAAGACAGCATGTGTCAATGTTTCAAGCAACTCATGTAGGAAAAACAAGTGAAACTTTCAAAGTCATCTCTAATCTATTTTTCCTTCTTACATGCAAGCTCTCCTGAGTGGTTTGCATTTGTTCCTTTTTGAGGTCATTTAGTTTCTTTTTTTAGCCTTTATTCATTAAATATTAAATTTAAAGCATTTGATCAAGACACTCACAGCTGGCAATGAGTCAGATCTAAACACTATATCTTAGTGATTTTTTCTGTCATTGTAATTTCTCTCTCACTGCTAAATGAATTATAGGGTATCACTGTAATGGGAAAAAGACCCTTTAAAATTAACCCTTGAGAAAAGGAACATAAATCAATGGGAAATATGTGGCAACAACAGGGTTTTATTTCCATTTTAAATCAGTAGGATAAGAAAAATTTAAATTCAAATAACATACACTAGATTTAATAATTTTTGCAATAGTAATATCTGGGACAAATACAGTGGCAACACTGTAGCAACATTTGACAAGTGTGCTGTTCATAGGTTGTGTGTGAGCTATGCAGTCTTTGGGGAAAAGGTTTAAAGGAAAAGCAGATAAACTGATTAACATGGAAAAATGTGGTGAGGTTTATGTTTTAGTTTAATTTACAGACCAAATAACTGCCAGAGTTTCAAAAACATTAGAATTCTTACATGTATTTGTAGGTGCAGGCCAGAGAACCCCATATATTTAAATTTAATAAGTCCTTGCTCAGTTTCCAGCCATGTTGGTTTCCTGCCTTCCCTGACTGACATGGGGATGTAGAGCTTTTGCACTCTAAGAGAAATGTCCTCAAAGAATCGACAACTCTGATCAGTTCTTCTTTCCCTAAGGGCTGTTTCCCAAGGGATCTCATCCATTAATTCTTTAAACATCTGGAAGTTTTATAAAGTTCAGGGTTCTCACATTGTTCTTGTTCTCTATTGTTCTCTATATGCCAGGCCCATATTCCTCGAGATTACAATCTTTGCAATCTGTTTCTTAACATAGAGGGCAACAATCCCAGCCCTTCCTTCCCTGTGTATCTCTTCTGAAAAGCTTCTAGCCCTCAATTGCAGTGTTCCAGTTGTTTCATTATGCAACTGACTGATTAATGTCAGTTTTCTAATTACATGAGGGTTTCCAACGCCTCCTTGTTTCCTACGCTGTGTTGGTATAGAGGCACTTCAGCTGGGCTACTGGTCGCATCACCTTTTTGTGAACACAAAGTCACAGATCATATGATCTCTTAAGCTTTGTTTCCTAAGGAAAAAATGACCAATAAAATAAGTACAAATAAGATATTTTTCAATACTGTTTTCAGCAATATAAAGATAAGTGGGCTACGGAAATATGCCTTCATATGGTAGTATGACTTCAGTGGGGCCAGCTGAAGCAAAAATTATTGCTGGGCTACTGGGCTAAACCTCAGCTGATCATGCTTCCTTAACTCTTGGATGTTGTTGCTGCTTGAGTTAGAGGTGAAATTGCTAGGTCTTTCTGGGGTCTCACATTAGAAATCAGTTCTTGTTAAGCAGTTGAGTTTTCTAGGCGAAGTTCAGGCAAGTCTAAAATGCCCCTATTAGCACATTGAAATGAGTACATACCAGATCCTATGAAACAATGATGTTTGCAGGATTGCACAGCCACCCACCCTGTCTTCTTTTTCATTCTTCAGCGTACTTATGGGACTGTAGGTTCAGAGGTTAAGTATTAGACAAAAAAAGTATGTCAAGTAAGGCATGTAGTTAAATGTTAACATGCATTAGTTTCCAACTAAAACAAACAAGCAAAAAACAGCCTGCAGTTAAAGGGAATTTGTTCTGTGTCATTATATAATTTTAAAAATCAACTTTAAATAAAGAATAAGAATGAAACAGCTAGTCATTTATTTGCCTTCTTATATAAGGCAACATTTCTGAGTGCCAAGTATGGAAGTGCTAACTACATATAAATAGGAAGTTTAAAAATGCCTCCTAAAGTTAATACTTTTGACTTGAAACCTGTAGACACACAGTCAGCCCTATAGTCACTCTACTAATTATTTTAATGAAAATATCATAATTTATCAGAAACTATTCATATGCACATCTGCAAGGTCTTCAACTGCCAAACAGTCATTTTTGTTTAGCATAGGTATAGTGATATCCCACGATTACAGATATTAGTAAAAACTTCATAGGGAAGAATACAACACCAGGCCCCTGAAATTGTAAGGGACCATTTGCGTGAGCTCAATGTCCATAAGTTCAAGCGGCCTGAAGTGATTCACCCCAGAATAGTGAAGGAGTTAGTAAATGTCATATCTGGGCTCCTCTCAACAATTTACCAAATGTCTTAGGAGTCTGGGAAGGTCCCTGCTGACTGGAAGCTAGCCAACGTTATACCCACCTATAAGAAAGGCACAGGAAAAGGCATAGCAAACTACAGACCTGTTAGTGTAATCAGAGATCCTGGAAAGAAGAAAATTATCTTGCAATTGAAAGGCATTTAAAGAACAAAGCTATTATCAGACACAGTCAACATGGGTTCACAAATGGGAAGTCTGGTCTTAGTAATTTTATCTCCTTCTACAGTAAGGTCCCCCACTTGGTAGATGAAGTGAAGATGGTGGATGTAATCTTTCTGGATTTTAGTAAGGACTTTGGCACCATCTCTCACACTATATTTCGGGACATATTGTCCAAGAGATGAACAGCTGGGTGATGAACTGGCTGAATGGCACAGTTCATAGGGTTGTAGTTAATGGGGCTGCATCTGTCTGGCAGCTGGTCACTAATGATGCTCCCCTGGGCTCAATTCTAGGTCCAATTCTGTTCAACATTTTTACCAGTGATCTGTATGCAGGATTGGAGTGCATCCTTAGAAAGTTCTCTGATGATACTAAAGTGGGAGGTGCCACTGACACACTCTGGAGGAATGAGAGGATGCATCCTCAGCAAGTTGGTGGTGATACTAAAGCAGGAGGTGCATTTGACTCTATGGAGGGACAGGCCTTACAGAGGGACCAGATACATTGGAGCATTGAAAAATCAATCAGCAATGGCATGAAATTCAACAAAGGTAAATGCTGGGCTCTGCACCTGGGACAGAGTAATACCAAACATGGGTACACTCTGTGGAGGTGAGTGGCTGGAGAGCACCTCAGCAGAAAGGGATCTGGGAGTGCTGGTTGATAAGCTCAACGTGAGTCAGCAGTGTTCCTTGTCAGCGAAGAGGGCAAGCTGCATTTTGGGATGCATTAATCACAGTGTAACCAGCCAGTCAGAAGAGGTGATTCTGGTGCTATATTTAGTGTTGGTGTGGCTTCACCTTGAATATTGTGTACAGTTCTGAGCTCTGCAACATCAAAAAAGAATATTAAGATATTTGAAAGTGTCCATAGAAGGGCATGTCCTATGAGGAAAGGCTGAAGACAGTTGGGTTGTCTAGTTTGGAAAAAAGGAGACTGAGAGGCAATCTTATTGCTCTCTACATATTCCCGTGGAGGCGAAGTGGAGAGGGAGGTGCTCATTTTTTCTCCCTGGTAACCAAAATAGGACATGTGGAAATTGTACAAAGCTATGCCAGGGGAGGTTCAGACTAGGTATTAGGAAATATTTCTTTATTGTGAGGGTGGTCAAATATCAGAACAGACTTTGTAGGGAGGTGATTGATGCCCCATGTTTGTCAGTGTTCAAGAAGCATTCAAATAATGCCCTCATTAACATGCTTTAACTTTTGTTTAGCCCTTGAAGTGATTAGGCAGTTGGATTTGATGATCTTTGTAGGTCCCTTCCAATTGAATTATTCCATCCCATCCCATCTCATCCCATCCCATCCCATCCCATCCTATTCAGTCTAACTTTAGCAATCAAACTTTTAGTATAATTCTGTTGAAGAATGAATAAATATGTCATTCTATTTTCATAGTAACTAACAGAATCATAGAATCATAGGATGGTTTGGGTTAGAAGGGACCTTAAAGATCATCTATTTCCATTCCCCTGTCATGGGCAAGGATGCCTTCTACTAGATCAGGTTGCCCAAAACGTCATCCACAGAATCACAATTGATATGAGACATACAATTGTACAGCCAGAACAACACAAACAAGTTCGCAAAGATGTAAAGTATCTGACTTTAATTTTTTTTACTGAAATATATACGCAGGAAAAGAGCATTGCAATTCATTATATTTATTATTTATCAAAGCAAAATAATATTCAAGCAAAGTTCAACAATTATTTGATCGGCATGGATAGAAGGAGGAGATAGAGATAAATCATGAATATTTCACTTTGCAAGATCACATACAAGAGACTCAGATGACTTCTCTTAGTTTTGAAAAGTGTATTTTACTACCACATATTGTAGGATCTATTATTATTCATTTCTGAGTTGTCTTAATTTCTGTGGACTTAGTAAATGTATTATGTGAAAATGTGAAGAAGATATGCAAGTGTAGTTTTCAGATTGTCAACTGGCAAGTGTCACCCAGTACATTTTGTAAGTGTAAATCAGAAGAAAAATCAGTATCTGATGGAAATGAAAAACACTGAAGCTAATAAACAAGAAACATTTCAATATGTATTTTCTTAGGAAGGTGATTGTCCCCCTCTACTCTGTCCTTATCAGGCCACACCTGGAGTACTGTGTCCGGTTTTGGGGCCCTCAGCACAAGAAAGATGTGAACCTGTTACAGCAGGTCCAGAGAAAGGCTGCAAAGATGATCAGAGGGTTGGAGCACCTCTCTTTTGAAGAAAGGCTGAGAGAGCTGGGGATGTTTGACCGGGAGAAGGCTCCGGGGAGACCTCATTCCAGTCTTTCAATATTTAAAGAGGACTTGTAAAAAAGATGGAGAAGGACTCTTCACTCAGATAATGACAGAACAAGGGGGAATGGTCTTAAACTAAAAGAGGAGGGATTTAAACTAGACATGAGGATGAAATTCTTCACTGTAAGGGTAGTGAGGCACTGGAACAGGTTGCCAAGAGAACTTGAGGATGCCCCATCCCCAGACACATTCAAGGCCAGGCTAGATGGGGCCTTGGCCAACCTGGCCTAGTGGAAGGTGTCCTTCCACTACAGGGGGGTTGTACTTAGATGATATTTAAGGTCCTTTCCAGCCTGAGCCATTCTATGATTCTATGATTCTTCTTGTTGAATAGAAGCTAATTTATGTGTAATGACACCTCACTTCTTGCTTATATAGATCATTCCAAATATAAAATATTGAACCAACTAAAATTAATGGCAATACAACTGTGCGATTTCAATTTTTTGGTATTTGAACATGGGATTATCACTACTGGAAGCTAAAAACATACCCAAAGACAGTAGTGTTCTTGCTTCCTTCTTTCTGGAGCTGGGGACAAAAAGCAGAATTGTTTATGGGCAGTCATTTTTAATGAATTCACTCTTTTACTTCTGTTTTTTAGATGACTACATTGTGGTCTTTGTCTTTCTTGCAGATGAATTTACAGGCATGATTATTTACTGAAACAGTGCATTGTAAGTTGAAATTTCAGGACATAAAAGGCTGATAAATGTTATTTCTTTAGTTATTCCTGTTAGTTCCACATAGTTCCAATTCAAAGACACACAGGCATAGAACTAGAAAATACCCAGTTTCTGCCTTCTCATATTCACTCCTGAATTGATTTCATTATTTATCTGTTCTTGCAAAAAAATCCAACCTGTAAATATTTGCTGGATTTGACCAAAACTTCATGTGTTCTTTCAGATCAATCAAAACTCTATTTTTCACCTGCTAACTTACTTTCTGAACAAGATATCCTAGCATTGCCATTGACCCTTTTAAATGCATGTAAGCTGTCAAGCAGAGGACTGTAGTCCTTATATCAAAACATCCTGAAAATGTGTCAGTGTTATTTCAAATGGTTTGTGTAAATTCATCCTTCACTGAATAATTTTTCTTTTCATTTACTTTGACTATAGGAAAGACTACTACATACCTATTTACATCCTGTGTTTATGAGCATTTTCATTCTAGAAGTTATCAACCACTATCAGTATGAATGCCGGCTGTATGGCTTCGTGATAAATACATTAGATTTACAAAACATAAAATATCATACACAGCTCAATCTATTTTTATTTTTTTTTCATTTTTGCCAAAATGAAACATTAATTTCTGTAGGAGCTTTCTAGATCTCTTTCCCAAACAAGACATTCTGGTTTTGTACTCTTTGTTAATATCTTGATTTTACATATATCTAATTGTCTATATGGTTCTGTCATACAAAGAAAGCATTTATTACCTTCAGAATTTGAATCTGCGTATTCTGTATTCTCCAGTATCTTGTTATAGTAGGCTTCTATATGTACATCGATGATAAAAAGAAGACTAGGGAAATTTTGGACACTCTCTGAAAGCAAACAGGAGACTTAGTCACCCAAGAAATGGAGAAGGCTGAGGTACTCAATGACTTTTTTTTTTGCCTCAGTCTTCAATACTAAGAGCTCTAGCCACATACCTGGGCCCCAGGAAGGAAAGGCTAGAAGAATAAAAAAACACCCACTGTCAGAGGAGATCAGATACGAGACCAGGGACAGAACCTAAAGGTGCACAAGTCATAGAATCATACATGTAGAATCATAGAATAGCTTGGGTTGGAAGGGACCTTAAGGATCATCTAGTTTCAACTCCCCTGCCTTAGGCAGGAATGCCACCCACTAGATCAGGTTTGCCAGGGCCCCATCCAGCCTGGAAAGTCCACAGGACCTGATGGGATATATCCAAGGGTCCTGAGGGAACTGGTGGATGTAGTTGCTTAGAGACTATCTATCACATTTGAGAAGTCGTGGCAGTCTAGTGAAATTTCCACTGACTGGAAGAGGGGAAACATAATCCTTATTTTTAAAAAGGAAAAATGATGGGGTTACATCATTGGTGGACAGGGGAAGAGCAACTGTACCTGGACTTGTGAAAAACATTTGACACTGTCCCCTATGTTATCCTTGTCTCTAAATTGGAAAGAGATGGATTTGATGAATGGATCACTCAGTGGGTAAGGAATTGACTGGATGGCTGCACTCAAAGAGTTGCAGTCATCATCTCAATGCCCAAGTGGAGATCAATGACAAGTGGTGCTCCTCAGGTGTCAATATTGAGACCGGTGCTGCTTAATGTTTTTATTGGTGACATGGACAGTGGGACTGAGTGTATCCTCAGCAAGTTTGCAAATGACACCAAGCTGTGTTTTGCATTCAACACACTGGAGGGAAGGGATGCCAGAGAGACCTGGACAGGCTGGAGAGGTAGCTCTGTGCAAATCTTATGAAGTTCAATATGGCCAAGATCCTGCTTCTGGGCTGGTGCAATCCCGAGCACAAATATAGACTGGGTGGAGAAGGGAAGAAGAAGAACCTGCAGGTGTTAGTAAATGAGAAATCTGACATGAGCCAGCAATGTGCACTTGCTGCCCAGAAAGCCAACTGTATTCTGGGCTGCATCAGAAGTATGGCCGGCAGGTCAAGGGAGGCGATTCTCCCATCCAGATTGGATGGGGCTTTGAGCAACCTGATCCTAGTAGAAGGTGTCCCTGCACATGGCAGAGGTGTTGGAATTAGATGATCCTTAAGGCCCCTTCCAACCCAAACCATTCTATAATTCTATGATTTTATGATTCTATAATTCTGTAATTCTATGATCTTTGTGGTTTACTGAAACCAATATTTTCTCTTGAAGGAGAACATCACAGTTAACAAAAAAAAAAATTGTTATGGTAGAGCTAAACAAAAAGAAATTACAATACAGTAGCCTTCTAATGACTGCCTGACAGCCACAAATTAGTGGTATGGTAACGACTTCACTGACAGTTTAAAATAAATTTACAAAATTATATCATGTAGTTTTTATTTTCAGCTATGACATTTTGTTCCCGTCTGGTTTCTGGTAGTTTTTGTTGTTGTTGTTGTTGTTGTTGTTATTGTTGTTGTTTTCTTCATATATATAACAGCTATGAAATATAATAAGATAGTCTCTTTGTCTTGCCATCTGAACTGCAATTAAATCCACCCACTCAGACTTCATGCTTCCTTACATTTCTGTTTTTACTTCCTTTTCCAATTTTAGTATGGTACCTTTTTTATCATCACTTTATGAGAAGTGTCTGAATTTCATTTTATGTCTCATGAGTGGCTTAGGGTATACAAGGTACCTTTTACTTAGCACAGAGATGATAACAAGGACCAGCTCCTCTGTCTTCAGACTCCACTTGCACTGGAATAATTACCATAAATAATCCCAAAACTACATTTATTAATGCATGCACACAATACGACATAAGTAAAACTTAAACATGCTGATCTTAGTTAAGAAACCCACTCAGGCACTAATTCTCCTATGTTCCCCCATGTAGTCTTGTGGCATCTGAGGGTGCAGCAACACAGATCAGACACAGCTATCTGTCTCTTCCCCTTTAATATGGAGGGAGATCACAGCAACTTCTTTCTGATCATAAGCACATTAGGTCTAAAGTTAGGTGAGGTTAAGCTAAACCAGTGTGGGTAAGATACCCTCCCATATTTGATCTTCTTTGTGCCTTGATAATTGTCTTTTGTCTTAGGTTTTACTTCCTTTGCAACAGGAACCATGTGGTAAAGGACAAGCCCTTGTAAGGCTTCTATGTATTTTTGCATTGTAAAATATTATTTAAAAAACATGATTTTTTATCAGAAGGCACCACATTTAAAGACCAAGGGACCTAGGTACAAAAAGTCAATTTGGGTGATGTTTAATTGCTAACAGCTTCTGCAAAGCCCATCCTAAGATAATCTAAATATGAAATATAAATAAAAATATAAAACAATAAAATATAATATAAACTATAATTAAATATAAATATAAAACATTATTTTTATTATTATTTTATAGTGTCTTGTAATAAAAGCTATCAATCATTATAATAATTATTGATAATCATAATTTAAAACTTAAGTCTTTAGACAAAATACTCTGTCCAATTTCTGACAATATATCAATGGCAGATGCACATTGTTCAAATCTTTACTTTCCAATCACATGCTGTTTATGTTAACTTATTTAAACATAATTGTGCAAAGTATGAGAAGTATCCCTTGGAAATGTATTTAAATACTCAAATGATGCTTTCCTTTCATTTTTAAATTCATCCCTTTTAAAAGTAAAGTTCATGTGACTGATGTCACTTGGAAAGAGGGAAAAATATAAGACTTGTATGAATTAAATGGAAATAATTGGTGTAGATTTGAGAAGTATTGCTACTGTGCATGTAATTTACATTCACAGTTGAGCTTTTCTGATTAATTGCTTCTGATAGGTTGTGTTTTCATTTTCTGACTTTTCACTTAGCGATATAATACGTTTTTATCTATGTACAAATTTGTTTATTTTCTTTGGAAAGAACTAAATTAATTCTCTCTGGCATATGTTGCAGGTTTGCCTCTTATGCAACATAGCTCCTTTCAAAGTTTGAATTAGCATTTTGCCTAGACAAGATCTGAAAATTATTCCAGCTTTATTGACATACTGAAGGAGAAGTATAAAATTGAACATGATTGTTTGAAACCTAGACTATATCTCAGTATTACAAGTATTGCAGTATTGGCAAACAAAGGTGAAGAGAAGTTTTGTTGTAGAAATTACCCACTGACATTTTAACAATATTGATTCTAGTACTATGAATGCTGCTTTGGGAGCACTGTGAAATAAATGTGTCAGTGTTAGAAAGATCCTGTGGAAATGCAAGCTGATTCTGATCTGTTGGTCGCTAATCCCTTATAGTATAAGGAGTCTAATTGCAGCGGTAGGAGGGATAGGGACAGAACTGAAGATGGTGTCCATTTTTGAAGAACCTGGCATCCTGGTTCCCATCTGGATACACACAGTAACCATCATGCTGCAGTACTGCAGTGCAACAAATCCAGGGAGTGTCATTCCCTTCTTCTACAGCCTTCTGCCCCAATCTCAGCTGGAGCAAAATCTATATATGAGGATCAGAAAGGCTTCCAACAGTTCCCTGATCTTTCTGCTTCAGGGACTAGGACTGTTGAATGTTCTATGGCATACACTCAGCCACAGTATAAATCATCTAGTTGAGACTATCTGAAGATTAAACTTTTAGTCTGTCTGAACAGAAAGCATTAGAGGATGCTTCATGTGGGACACTAGATGTCCATCTGCGCACAGCAGATTTTGTTAGAAGTTAAATACAATTTTCAATTTGTTAGGCAATACAGATTATGACCATAATACAATATATTCATAGTCTGAATAACAGTAGCTTGGAATCTCTTTGGAATTATATATATATATATATATAAAAGTCCACTGATATGGTTTCATGTTACTTTTTCCTGAGGTGAACCTCTCTCTCCTTTTTCTTCCATCTGTATTTTTATTTAGATCAGTTATTTATTTGTAATTTCAAAGTTTCAATTTAAAATCTTACTATGTCTCCACTATTAATTTAATTGTGAGTTAATTATAAAAGTAATGAAAATGTTGTCTTAATTTTCAAAGAGGACTTTCTACTTATTAACTATATTTGAAATGAGACTGATGAAATGTAGACATTTCTTTAAATATTGTGAATTCTACATTATGCGGTTTAATGTGGAAGTGTAGGTTTAATTAAACTTACAAAAATATCTAAAATTAATTAACTGTGTCCTGCCCTTCTGGGTTAGGGTTAATGGCTTGTTCTCAGAGGTGAGTTGTGTAACACCTTACAGGCTGTGTGTACTCCCTGTTGTGCTGTTGATCTCTGGGGTCTGGCTTAATGTTATCCAGTACCTGAGGGAACTCAGGTTATCCAGTTATCTGGATTACTGAATGTTATCCAGTACCATGCTGGGGCTGGTTTATAATGATCTGTACAACAACCAGTTATCCAGAGATTCTAATGAAGTCAAGTGGCCATGACCCCTGTGGTGAAAATTTGTGCAGAGCACACCACGACTGTATGCCAGCATGTTGGCAGTAATGACATGGAAAGACCTAGAAGAACCCACAGTGGATGAATGGGCTGGCCAACTCTGGCAGTACGAAAAAATTCTCTCTTCTTCCCTACAGGCACACATCTTGGCTGTGGAGAAACTTTCTCAAGAGAACAACTTGAAGATAATATATTTTCCTCCACACCTGTACAAACCAGTATCTCAGCTATCAGAAGTAATGTAACCATCCCGCTGCTCAAGAAAGGGGATATAGTGGGTACACATCACATGCTACCCTGTTGATTTACCTGTGTGACCATGAAGAGGAAATGAGCAAATGGTATGGAAAATCTACCTTGAACCTAGAGGCATGAGTATGTGCGTTGCAAGGAAAAAGGGGGTTCTTCTGGGAAATTTGCTGCTCCAGTTTCCAGTGGAAAAACTGTCTACTCTGTCCCCCAGAGAGAGTTGAAGGGATGATCTTATTCTGATTTTAACAAAGAGAATTCTGATATGTGTTTACAAGAAGTGAGTATCAAATACTATGATCTGGACTAGAGGGGTCCTGTCTCCAGCCAGATGGAGGAAAGGGAGAACCATACTTAATGGGTCTGACACATCGTCTGATGTGCCAGAGGAGTATAAGGCTCTAGTGGACACCAGTGCACAGTGTATCTTAATGACATCAAGATATAAAGGGGCAGAACTCATTTGTATTTCTGGAGTGACAGGAGGATCCTAAAAGCAAACTGTACTGGAGGCTTAAGTGAGCCTAACTGTAAATGAGTAGCAAAACCACCCCATTGTGACTGGCCCAGAGTCTCCATGTGTCCTTGGCATAGATTATCTCAGAATAGGATATTTCAAGGACATAAAAGGGTACCAGTGGGTTTTGATATAGCTGCCTTGGAGACGGAGGAAAAGAAACAGCTGTCCACCTTACCTAGTCTCTTGAAAAACCCTTCCATTGTGGGGTTGCTGAGGGTCAAAGAATGGCAGGTGCTGATTGCTACCACAGTGGTGCACTGGCAGACATATTGCACCAACCAAGAATCCCCAGCCCCACCCATAGAATCATAGAATCATAGAATCATTTAGGTTGGAAAAGACCTGTAAGATCATCTAGTCCAACTATGCACCTAGCACTGCCAAGTCTACCACTAAACTATTTCACTAAGTAGAACATTTACACATCTTTTGAATACCTTCAACTACTTCCCTGGACAGCCTGTTCCAATGTCTCACAACCCTTTCAGTGAAAAAATTTTTCTTGATATACAACTTAAACCTCTACAGCCAGCTACAACCTCCTTTGAGGTAGTTTTAGAGAATGATAAGGTCCCCCTTGAGCCTCCTTTTCTCTAAGCTAAATATCCCAGTTACTTCAACCCGACTACTCCTCGTAAGACTTGTTCTTTAAACCCTTTACCAGCTTTATTGCCCTTCTTTGGATGTTGGAACTAGGGAAAAAGAGGATCCAAGGTGTACTATACTCCAACTGAAACAGAGATATTGGCAGCATATGAAGGGGTTCGAGCCACTTCAGAAGTAGTTGGTACTGAATGGCCTCAAGTTGCGCCAGGGGAGGTTGAAGTTTAGGTTGGAAATTAGGAGACATTTCTTCTCAGAAAGAGTAGTCAGGCATTGGAAAAGATTGCCCAGGGAAGTGCTGGAGTGACTGTCCCTGGGGGAATTCAAGGAAATGTTGAACCTGGTGCTTAGTGACATGGTTTAGTGGGTGACATTGGTAGTAGGGTGATGGTTGGATCAGATGATCTTGAAGATCTTTTCCAGCCTTAAGGATTCTGTGATTTGATGACTCTATGAAGCACAGCTCCTCTTGGCACTCCACTACCGCTAGTGGGCTGGATGTTCAAAGGGATGGTCTTCTCTACACATAATGCAACTGTTGCTCTGTGGTGTAAGTGGGTTGTATTGATCACAAAGTGGGCTCGAATAGGAAACCCCAGTCACCCAGGAATCTTGGAAGTGATCACAGACTGGCCAGAGGGCTGGAACTTGGAATATCATCAGAGGATGATTGATGTGTGCTGAGGAGGCACCATTGTATAATAAATTACTAGAAAATGAGAAACAATATGCCCTGTTCACTGGTAGGTCCTCTTGTATTGTGGAAAAGCATCAAAGGTGGAAGGCTGTCATATAGAATCCTATATAGCAGAAACTGCTGAAGGAGAAGGTGAATCAAGTCAATTTGAAGAAGTAAAGGCCATCCAGCTGGCTTTAGGTATTGCTGAACGAGAAAAGTGGCCAGCACTCTATCTCTATAGTGACTGGATGGTGGCAAATGCCCTGTGTGGGTGGTTACAGCAGTGGCATCAGAGCAATGGGAAGCGCAGAGGCAAACCTACCCGTACTGCCACATTATGGAAAGTTATTGCTGCCTGGGCAGAAAACCTGGTTGTAAAAGTAAATATTCATGTACCCAGGAGATGGGCCTCTGAAGAACACCAAAACAACCAGCAGGTGGATCAGGCTGCTAAGATTGAAGTGGCTCAGGTTTACCTGGATTGGCAACATAAATGTAAATGTGAATCTTTTATTACTTGGTGGACCCATGACACTTGAGGCCATCAAGGAAGAGATGCAACATACAAATGGGCTCACAATTGAGGGGTAGACTTGACCATGAACACTACTGTATAGGTTATTCATGATTGTGAAATATGTGCTGCAGTTAAGCAAGCCAAGCAGTTCAAGCTCCTCTGGTGTGGAGGACAATGGCTGAAATATCAATACAGAGAGGCGTGGCAGATTGATTATATCACGCTCCCACAAACCTGCCAAGAGGAGCTCCATGTGCTTACAATGGTGGAAACAACCACCAGATGTCTGGAATCATATCCTGTGCCCCATGCCTCCACCCAAAACACTATCCTGGCCCTTGAAAAGCAAGTCTTATGGTAACATGGCAGCCCAGAAAGAACCATTTCAGACAATGGGACTCACTTCTGAAACAACATCATAGGCATTTGGGCCAAACAGCATGGCATTGAATGGTTGTATCTCAATCCCTATTGTGCATCAACCTCCAGGAAAATCAAATGATACAATGGACTGCTTGAGAGCAATGGATGCTGGAACATTAAAACATTGCAAAACACATTTAATAAAAGTCATCTGGTTAGTCGGCACTAGGGTATCTGCCAATTGAGCTAGCCTGCCCAGTCAAAATTTTTATGTACTGTAGAAGGGGATAAAGTCTCTATAGTGTGCATAAAGAACATCCTGTGGAACAGCAGAATGTCTGGGTTATTCCTTAGGCAAAGGCAGGAAGGACCTGTTCAAGGACCTGGGTGCACTTGGTGGGTAATATGGAAGGATGGGGAAGTCCAATGAGTACCTCAAGGGGATTTGATGTTGGGTGAGAATAGCCAATGATTTTAATTGCACGACTGTAATTGCAGTATAATGCTATGTAATCACAACAATGGTCACTATATGCCATATCAATGGTATTACAGTAAGTCACCCTGATTAATGAAGAATGAATTTTGATGGAACCAAGCAAAGTGAAGCAGTGATAGAACTGGAAAAGTGCAGTGCTGATGGAAGCAGAACTGTCCTCAGCCTCCAGTAATTCAACACCATGCCCTATCTCTTCTGCCCTGAAGGACTGTTATGACAGATGGAGCTCAAAGTCATGGACTAAATGAACTCATCAGATATTTTCAGCAGTGGTCGATAGACTAAAGGAATAATATCTGTGTTTATATATCAAAAGACAGAAAAGCTGCTGGTGTTTAACTGGGTTGTATTGGAAAGAATGGGACCTGAGCATGACATAGGTGTCGTGGAATAAGGGGCGTATATTGTCTTAGTAGCTGGTATAATGCTGTGTTTTTGGTTTAGATTGAGAATAATGTTGATAATACACTGATGTTTTAGTTGTTACAGAGCAGTGCTCATATTAATTTAAGGACTTTTCAGCTTCTCATACTGCCCTGCCAACAAGGAAGCAGGAGGTGCACAAGAAGCTGGGAGGGGACAAAACCAGGACAGTTGACCAAAACTGGGCAGAAATATTCCATACCATATGAGGTCATGCTAAACAGTAAAATAAGGTTCTCTTCTGATTCTCTCCCTCAACCCACTGTGTGTAGGAGTGTGGTGGATGGAGAATGAGTGCATGGCTCAGTGGTGCTTATTTGCCTGCTGAGTTAAACCACAACAAACAGGATTTAGTTATGAATCTTACCATAATGGAACTGCTTGCCCATCAGCTGAGTAAATGTATGGATGGATCTCTGAGAAGATGGGAACCCTTTTTTGGAAATACAGAGCTGCCTTCCATAGTTTACACTACTATATATGAATGGCAATTTTTGACTCAAAAGACATCGCTTACTGAAGAGTTTTCAAGACGACAATTCAATGGATGGATCTTAGTGTTTTATTCGTATCATGTATGTTCCAAGCTTCTGAAGGTTAAATCCCAAAAGTGAAACTAAGTAGGCTTCTAGAAAGTGCACACTCAAGCAAAATTGTTTTCCAAGATTTAAAATGTCCAAAGAGTATCTTTGGAACCAGTGGCTGCTAGTAATTGCAGTCAATAATTCATAAATCAATAATAAATTCACATGCATACACACAAAAAGGGCTTTATTACATGAGTCATTAGTGATAGAAATATCATGTTCTCTGACTATTTATAGTTTGAGAGCTTATTTGATATTCCATCTTGGAAGAAATGTGTAATCTTTCATTCCAATGTTCTGCATCATGGCCCAGCATTTCATCTTATCATTAGTTCTCCATTAGTTCACTGTGTAGTAGAACACCAACATATTGGTTCAATTCTGAATTTACACATATCTGAGATTTATAAAGGGACAAAGATTAATATTCTCAGTGTCATAGAACCTCAGTAATGTTTGGTAAGTTTCCAAAAATAAGGCTCTTAAAACTCATTTTCTCACAATTCATGCTAACTACAAAACTTTTTTCCTTTCTTCCATTGTTTCAAATAGGACTAAATGCCACTTTGAGAAGACAGAATTATATATATACTTAGTAAGAAGAGAACAAATGGACTGAATGATATGAGTTGGATCTGAATTTGGATGAAAAACATGGACAAAAAAAGTCATCACTTTAAAATAGCTACTTTATAATATGTCTTCCAAAAGAAACATGGCAAAACTTTTGTTGGTTTATTTTCTTTTTTGCATTTTTCTTTACGTAGAAGAATTGATGGTCCTGTTTTCCTCGCTGTATAATATGCAGGAAGTCTGTAATGAAGTTAACATGCAGCCTGACTGAACTGAATACTTAAAAGTCAGCAGGGTTTTCCCAGCATCTCAAAAATCAGGTTGCAATGTGTCTATTATACAGGAACCAGTGGTTAGCGTTAGTCCTCTGCATCTGAAGATGTTTACCTCATTTCTCTATTCTTCTTCCTCCATCTCAAAGAAATGATTTGGAAGAATCTCTTTGAATTACTGAGGTGTTTGATGTAGCAATAATAAATGTTCTTTTTCTTTGAACTTCGACGGAGTATTATTATTAGAAGTCCCTGGGGTGCTTAAGGAAAGGTTGGATGTGGTACTTAGGGACATGGTTTAGCGAGTGATATTAGTGGTAGGGGGACAGCTGGACCAGACGATTTCAGAAGTCTTTTCTAACCTTAATGGTTCTATGATTAAGTCTTTTAAAATAAATAAATAAATAAATAAATAAAAGCTACACTGGGAAGCACTAGAACAGTTTGTAGTTGAAAAATTTAATTATTTTTTTTTGACTAAATTTGACTAAAAATTTGACCATAATTTGTCTACTTGTCTAAACATGAGCCCAAACATACAATATGAAGGCATTGAGAAATTTAACAGTGACCCAAGCATAGTTAGATCTAAATATATACTAAATATATATATATATATATACATGTATACTTAATCTGCTGTAGACAACTTTTTCCTGATATATTGATGACTTTTTAACAACTGATGGAAGTTCTCATCTCAGAAACTGAGAAAGATTTCTAAAGAATTTTCATGTTATTGCTCTCTGGATATTTTCTCTTTAAATTAAATATCATTTTTTTCATTCTTATTAGAGGAAATAAAAGATTTCCACTTAGACTAGAAATCACTACTCTTTTTTAACAGAACTACATTTCCCAAATTAAACATTGACTTTTATACAGTGGTGATGTGGTGGTTTTAGCCAGCTGGGCATCTGGACTCCACCACAACTGTTCTCTCACTCCTCCTCCTCAAAAGGAAAGGGGGGAAAAATATGATGTAAAGGGCTGAAGGGTTGAGATAAAGACAGGGAGATTGTTCACCAACTACCATCATGGGCAAAACAGACTCAACATTAGGAGATTAATAGGATTATTGCCTATCACTATCAGACTAAAAGAGTGAGAAACTAAAAACAAACTAAAAATACCTTCCCCCCATCCACCCTCTTCTATGTCCTCCACCTGAGTGGCACAGGGGAATGGGGAATGGAGGCTGCAGTCAGTCCCCAATGCTTCATCTCCACTGCTCTTTCATGGTCACTCTCTGCCCCATCTCCAGCATGGGGTCTCTCCCACAAGATGCTGTCCTTCCTAAATTGATCCTACAAGGGCTGCCCACAGGCAGCAACTCTTCAAGAACTGCTCCGATATGGGTCCATACCACAGCATCTATCTATCCATCAGGGCAAACTACTCCAACATGGGTCATCCACAGGCAGCAGCTCCCCCCAAATCCCCTGCTCCTGCGTGGGCTGCAGCTCCGGCCCAGGGCCTGCTCCTGCGGGGGCTCTCCATGGGCTGCAGCCTCCTCCAGGCCACATCCACCTGCTCCACCGGGGGCTCCTCCACGTGCAGCATGGAGATCTGCTCCACGTGAGACCCATGGGCTGCAGGGGTCCCCTAGGGACCTCCCCACAGATCACAGGGGAACTTCAGTTCCAGCACCTGGAGCACCTTCTGCCCATCTTCTGCACTGACCTTGGGGTCTGCAAGGTTGTTTCTCTGTTTCTCACTTCCCTCTCCCAACTGCTGTTGCACTGAAGGTTTTTGTTTGTTTGTTTTGTTTTTGTTTTGTTTTGTTTTGTTTTGTTTTCCCTTTCTTAAATCTGCTCTCCTGGAGGACCAACCAGCATCACTCACTGGCTCAGCTCTGGCCTGTATCGGGTCCCTTTTGTCACCAGCTGAAGATGGTTCTGATGTGACATGGGGCAGCTGCTGGGTTCTGCTCACAGAGGCAACCCCTGCAGTACCCCACTACTAAGTCCTTGCCACATAAACCCTATATAGGCAGTAATTGTATTTTATCTCTATTTTGATTTGATTAAAATATTATACAATTTTTTATTTGTTGTAAGGAATGGAGTTTCTCATTAGGAATGATGTAAGCTATGTAGTCCAACAATTAATTATCATAACTGTTAACCCAAACTTGTAGCAGAACTAAGTCAATTTATAATTATTTTTTAATAGCCATCTTTCTTCATAATCTGTTTTAGTTTGTTTGTTTTACAGTACAATTATATAAATTATATAAACAATTATATAAACAAGATGCAGATATTCACAACATTAGCCAGTGTCTTAGAGTTACTTCAGCAGTTTGCAAACTTTGGTGTATAACAGTAAATGCGGGAATAACAGTTCTGCTTATGTGTTTTCATATAGTTGCACATAATTTTCTCACAAATTTATTTTCAAGGTTTGGTGGTTAAACACTGATAGGGACCACCACACCATTCTCTTATTCCCCTGCTCAGAAGGGTAAGGAAAAAATATGATGGAAAAAAAAAAACAACTCATATGTTTAGGTAAGGACAGGTAAATCACTCACCAGTTACCTTCACGGGTAAAACAGATTCAGTGTAAGACATGTTAATGAAATTTAATGACAATTACTAACAGACTAGAGCGGTGAGAACTAAAAGCAACCTAAAACCACCTTCCCTCTTCCTTCTATCTTCCCTCTTCTACCTCCTCCTCCTGACTGGTGCAAGGGAGTAGGGAATGAGGGTTGCAGTCATCCCATAACATTTTGTCTCTGGCATTCTTTCCTCCTAACTCTTCCCCTGCTCCAGTGTAGTGTCCCATGCATGGAAGGCAGCCATTCCCAAACTGATCCTATGTGGGTTTCCCACATGGATATAAGGGAGGATCCAACTTCAGTCTTCCATTACCTGGAGAGGATTTATAGAAAAGACAGAGACAGATTCTTCTCTTAGATATGTACAGCAAAAAAGTGAAAATCCAGCAACCATTACCTGCATAAAAAGGAAAATTCTTAACAGATAAATTATTCACTGCAATGGGGGTCAAACACTGGAAGAGGCTGCAGAGAGACACAATGGTATCTCCCCCCCTGTAGTTTTTCAAAATTCAGACCCTGGGCCATCCTACTTTTAGCAGGCCATTGAATAGGTCTAAGCCACTTGCTCTCTTCCACTTTCACCTCTCAAGTAAAAAAGAAAAAAACTGAAAAACCTTTTCACCAAAAACACAGAGTCCTTACAATAATCTTCTCCCTCTCATTTCATATATATTTATATCTGATTCAAAACTGAATCTCTTCTTCTGACCTGCTGTCCAATGATGCATTCACAAATCCTGATTAGGCAGCAAATGACAATTTTCAGTATGATCTCTGCAAGTGTAAGTGCAGCCACTGACTTATAAAATTTCTACTGAAGAGCCAGGTGGAAAACAGAAGATAAACTCTAATAAAAAAGATAACCTACTCACAGACAAAAAGTGTAAATTGGTTTCCAAGCCTCCTCAAAAAGTTTCACAGCAGAAATATTTTTTTCTTGTCATTTTTATTTATTTTATTTTATTTTATTTTATTTTATTTTATTTTATTTTATTTTATTTTATTTTATTTTATTTTATTTATTTGTTTTGGAGAGGAGAGATTCAATTTACAGAAGAGTGCAAGCAAATAAATAGCGAGACTTATCTCTAAAACCACCAAGCTAACACTGTAACATTTTTGTGAGGGTTTTCAAGACAACTGTTTCACCTTGTTTGATTGTATTATAACATCAGTATTCAGCCCACATTGGAAGAAAGCAGAAAGGCCATGTTACAATTTCCATTGTGCTTGTTTGTAAATTGAAGTGTATGCTGACATCCTGTAGTAGAATTAAGGAATGAAGGAATGAAAGCAACACAATTCATAAACCTGTTTTTTTGTTTTGTTTTGTTTTGTTTTTTTCACCATGTTAGAATCTAAATGCTGGAGGCATATTTTACTCAGTTGGACAGTCTAATCCTGTTTTGCTTTCAATAAAAGGATATTTTGCCTAATACTATTTGCTATTTTAGATATTACATTAATTTTGGAGTAGTCTGTACATAGGTCCAGCATTACTCCAACCCACGTGTAGCACCTGGAATTTTCTTTTGCTGAATTTCATGCCACTGATGATTGCCCAGTGCTCTAGTCTTCCTTGATCCCTCTGCAAGGCCTCTCCTTCCTTCAGGGAGCCAACAATCAGCAAACTTGCTGAGGACATATCCCACTCCTAAAAACAGATCAATGATAAAAAAGTTGAACAGAATGATCTTGCTTGTCTTCAAAGCTCACTTGTACAGCCAATTGAACTCTCTACTCTGTACAGCCAACAATCACAGATAGGCCAGCAGGAAATTGAAGGTGCTTGTGTTATCTCCTTTTTGTGATACTTTTTTTTTTTTTTTAGAACATCTTCCCAGTTAAAAGCTTATTAAGTTGTTGCTCTGCACTTTTTGTAAAAAAGAAGATAAGACTTTGTGGTTCATAATGTGAGGATGACTATTCACTACTAAAGTCAACTATTAAAACTTCTAAGGAATGTTTTTTTCTAGGCTGCTGAATTTGACTGGTGTTTTGGGAGTTACATCAGGATGGTGGTCAGTCACTAGAGGGGCTCCATTTTAGAACCAGTTCTCATAAATGACTTGGATGCAGGACTTAAAGGTATAATAAGTTTGCAGATGACATTAAATTGGGAGGAGCTGTTGAATCTGTCAAGGGCAGAGGGGCCTTGCAGAGAGATGTTGACAAATTAGAGGGCTGGGAGACCACCAACCACATGAAGTTTAACAAGAACAAGTGTCAGATTCTGCACCTGGGATGGGGCAATCCTGGCAAACACACAGCCTATATAGACTCTTCTATACAGAATGGAGGCTGGAGAGCAGCCCCTCAGAAAGAGATCTGGGGATTCTGGTTGACAGCAAACTGAACATGAGCCAACAGTGTGCCCTGGCAGCCAAAAGGACTAACCATACCCTGGACTGCATCAAGCATACCATTACTATCAGGTTGAGGGAACAGATTATCCTGCTCTTCTCTACATTTGCTGCTTCACTTCAAGTACTGTGTGCAGTTTTGGGCACCAGAGTATAAGAAGGATATAAAACTATTAGAGAGTGCCCAAAGGAGTGCTATGAAGATGGTAAAGGGTCTAAAGTGTAAGATGTATGAGGAGTGGCTGAAGTGACTTGGTTTGTTCAGCCTAGAGGAGGGGAGAGGGAACTCATTGTAGCCTACAACCTCCATGCTTGGGAGACTAGAGGGGCAAGTGCTTCTCTCTTCTTTCTTGTAACCAAGGGAATGGCATGAAGCTGCCACAGGAGAGGTTCAGGTTGGATATTAGAAGAAGCTTCTTCACTAAGAGGGTGGTTGGGCACTGGAAGAGGTTCCCCAGCTCATCGTACCAAGTTCGTTGGAGTTAAAGAAGCATTTGGACAACATCCTTAGGAATATGGTTTGATTTTTATATGGTCCTGTGTAGATGTAGGACTTGGGCTCAACGATCCTTGTGGCTCCCTTCCAACTCAGGATATTCTATGACGCCAGGGTTCTATGATTTAGCATTCCATTCTGGTCATGGTGTTGAAATTAAACTCTGCAGCTGAATATGTTCTTTCTGATTCTGAATATTTTTAGGATTTTATACACTAGAACAGAAAAAGAACTAGGAAAAAAAAAAAAAAAAAAAAAAACAAAGACTACTCAGAAAATGATGAGAGCTTCAGTGGTCATTTCCATAGGTATAGATGTTCAGTGCATCTGTAGTGATTAATGCCAGACTGTGTCATTTCTTTAATAAAGTTGTTGTGTTTGTTTGTTTGTTTGTTTGTTTTTTAATTTTGAACATAAAAAGTATATTAAATAACACCACATGTCATATAATGACCACATGTCATATAATGACTACAAGAGAAATCTTTGTTTTTCAATTCTAACTGTTTTAAAATAAAGAGTTCCTAAAGTTCTGCTTTACAGTCTGTGTGGGTAGAGAAGACAGGATTAGTCTGCCATCCAGGCAAATGCTGATGCGCTGTTGATAGAGACATCCCATCTATGTTAATGTCCAGACAACCTAATCACATGGTGTAGTACTGCAGATTTCTATAGGCATGACTAATTTAGATGTAGCACTTTTCATCCTTTTACATAGTCTGTTCCTCATATTTCTGTATTCATTTTTCTCTATTAATTTATGAGAAATATGAATGTGAAAACATTTTTATAGACTGGTTACAATGATGTGGGTCAAAGACATGCATAGGACATAAGACAGATAAGCTGAACACATGTTCAGAAGGATCAGTAAGCTTCCCCTGCCTAGAAAAATTACAATCTTACAAAAAGGAATTTATTGTTCAAAACTATAATATGATTTTAGTAGTCAGATACTTAATTTCTCTTTTCAGTTATACTTACGTTTTGAAAACAAACAAAAGAAACTTACAGATTCAAAGGTTGTAAAGGATATTGCTTTTCTTTATTGCCTTTTTTTGCCTAGTGAAGCTAAAAGTAACATAACTGATATCATGTAACAATTTTTTTATTTGTCTTTTATTTTCCTTACGTAAAATATCTGTTTAACATCATGAACATCACATCCTTGTTAAAAAAATCATACATAAATGCCACTGCCTTTTTTTTTTTTTTTTTGTAAGCAGGAGCTAAAGTACAACATAATTGTTTAAATGGTTGATGATAATCAAATATTTTCTAAGCAAACAGGCAATTTTTTAGATAATCTAAAGCTCTTTATCTATTACTCTCTCTCAGTGCAATGCATTAGGTAAATAGTACCGTGAATATTTTGAAATGGTATTAAGATTATCATTTTAATATTAGAATTAAAACATCTTTATTCTCTTGGATACAGCAGCTGGGAATTCTTTTTCTTTCCCTACTGAAAGCTCCAGTTCTACAGTTTTGTCTGTAAAGCAAACCACTAAACCCGTACGTGACTTCATTAAGATTTGAGAATTTCATAAAGATACAAGATTTCAATATGAATATGAATATGAAAATTTCATATTGAAGATTTCCTCTTAGATAACTTTTTTTTTTTTAATTCCTATTATTTCCTGTAACTTTCCTGCTTCCTGAGATCAGCTGCCTATTTCCCTATTTCAGTCAGAAATTCAGCTATTGTTCTGTTCTTAAAAAAAAAAAAAAAAAAAAAAAAAAAAAAAAAAAAAAGTTTTTAATTACTTGCATTTAGTTAGTTAGTTAGAGAAATTTTAGTGTGACTTTAGGGAAAAGTTCAAGGCAAAAGCACAGTACAAACTTACAAACTTTGTGTTCTTTATAATTCAGTAAAAAAAAAAAAATCCTTTATCTTAGTAAAATGGACCTAAAGTTAATTGAGCTCTTTAATGATACAACGTTTTGTGTATGTCGATGAATATTTCAGCAGTGATGTGAGTTAGTTAGTTGAAATAGAATAGAGGACATTTAGGCCTGGGTCTTTTAATTTGCAGTTGACATATGCATCCCTTTAAAGCATTACTGACTTCATCATTTGTTTATATATATATTTATTTTATTAGAAATTAAGTAATCTTTTGCTTGCAAAATTTCATGGGTATACTTAAGCTGTGTGCTGACATCTGAAGAGAATGCCAGTAGTATCCAAGAGCAATTCTTCAAGGTGGTGATGGCTTTAAAGACTGATGGATTCACATTAGACTGCAAATATCAAATGTAAAATCATGCTAACTTTATAAAACAAGTATGGTTTTGATTAATAAAATAAATCAAACTAAGTGCTGTTTTATGACCTTTGATCACTATTCAAAGAAAATTAATGCAGTTGACTGCCAATCTTTCATGTAATGGCAGCTATTAAATCCACGAGAAATCAACTCATTATCCAATTCATACCAATTAATCAGATACCTTGGCTAAGTGGAACACAGTAAAACATAATAGCTGTGATGGGGCACAGCTTAATTAAAACTCAAGTTTTTAAGCTCAGATTTATTTGTTTTTCTTTGTTATTTGCATTCCATCTTGGTGTTAAATGAAAAAAACATTTGCACTGTGAACAAAAAAAAAAAAAAAAGAAAACTGTTTTGTACTGGCTTTAGTGAAAGATAATATCATGAAGAGAATATTATATAATAAATGCTCTGGAAATAAAACATCAGTAGAGAAGGAAATGTTTAACAGGAATTGCTTCAGAATGTATTTATTTATCACATCAAGGAAAATATGTACATTATAATTATGCATTTTTGAAGAAGGAAGGAGTATTTCAGTGAGAGGAAAACAAAGAAGATCCAAGACAGCAAACCAAAGTATTACATCACATCATAGGGCAATTAACTTGACCCTGGCAAAGATGCTCTCTTTAAAGTACTTGTTAAAAGATCTTTTAATATTCACCGTAAGAAATGTTTGTAAGGAAGGTTAGTCAAACTCATACCAGGAGCTTAGCCAAATTTACGTTGAACAGTATTCAATTATTTTGTTATTTACAGGTTTATATATCTAAAATAACAAAATAAATTCCATCAGCCTTCACATATTCAAAAATCCATTCATTTTCTCTCACCATCTGATGGGTTAGTGACATCTGCTGGTTACCTCATGCAAGTTATAATATTTTACCAATGAGTCGACGATATATACAATAGATGGTTTTGTTAGTCTTCCATCCAGGTGCAATTATGGAAGGAGCAGCCCAACAGCCAGGTGTCTGTCAGGTAGTCCAAAGGGCTGTTTTAGATTTTTGGATCATATATCACTGTTCAGTTTTCTCGTACTGCAACACCAATGACTGTTAGCCAAGGAGACAGAAGATCTTAACAGCAGATGTGACTCTGATGGATACTAGAAGATTAAGATACTAGAATTGAGTATAGTAAGGCTAAGAAACTTTAAAGTGCACTTGGGCAGGAAGAGGATGGTGTAGATTTCTTTATTTTCCTGATGTGGAATCTCTTCAGAATCAATCCATAATACTTCCCAAGGACTGAGTATGCATGGTACTGCTCTTCTGAGTGACATATTTTGTAGGGAACTTTCTTTCCTGCTTCTTTATACATACTTTCCTTGTAAATGTTTATGGACACTTTCCTTGTAAATTTTGTAAATAAATGCATAAACGGTGCAGCACCTCTCCCCAGTCTGTTTTTTGCATATATAATGCATTTGGATCCTTCCACAGTGATAGAAGAAAGACAACACAAAAATCACATTGAGCAGCTAAAGATCAATCATCTAAATTGGACTAAGTTTAAAATCTCGGTAGTTCTCTTAGCATGTAAGACAGTAACAATGGGATTGAGTGTGAACATAAAATAGACTTCAGGTATGAAGGGTACTGTTGGAAATCAGTGCCATGGAGAATGTGTTTTCTCAGATCTTAAATCATGCTGCTGTGTTTTGGATTTAGGATTAGAACAATGCTGATAACACACTGATGTTTTAGTTGTTTCTGAGCAGTGCTTACACCAAGTCAAGGACTTTTTAGCTTCTTATGTTGCTCTGCTTGGCAGGAGGCTTGGAGTGCACAAGAAGATGGGAGGAGACACAACCAGCATAGCTGACCAAAACTGACCAAAGGGATATCACATACCATACATGTATGATGCCAGTCTTAGCAATACAGCTGGGGGGAGCTGGCTGGGAGGACTGCCATTGCTCAGGGATTGGATGAGTATCAGTTGTCAAGTGGTGAGCAATGCATTGTGCATCACTTGTTTTGCATATCCTCTTCCTTTCCCTTTCCCTTTCCCTTTCCCTTTCCCTTTCCCTTTCCCTTTCCCTTTCCCTTTCCCTTTCCCTTTCCCTTTCCCTTTCCCTTTCCCTTTCCCTTTCCCCTTCCCTTTCCCTTTCCCTTTCCCTTTTCCCTTTCCTTTTCCTTTTTTTTTTAAATTTTTTTTTAATTATTATTATTTTTCTTTTTCTCTCTCTTTTTTTTTTTTTTTATTTTTTCCAGCTGTGTCATGCTTAGCTGCCTACCATGTTAAACCACAACATATCCTCTATAGGACGTCAGGTTTGAGACCATCTATCTAAACTCAACTTACATGAATCCATGGAACCTAATGAACCTAATGCATTTAAGAGTGCTAAGGGAATTAGCAGATGAAGTTGCTAAGCCACTATCCATCATATTTGAGAAGTCATGTCAGTCCAATTAAGTTCCCAGTGACTGGCACAAGGGAGACGTAACAGCCATTTTTTAAAAAGACAAAAAAAGAAGACCTGGGGAACTACAGGCCAGTTGGTCTCTACTCTGTGCCCAGTAAAATTGTGGAGCAGATTCTCCTGGAAACTATGCTAAGGAACATGGAAAATTACAAGATGATTGATGACAGCCAACATGGTTTCACTAAGGGAATATATTTTGTGACAAATTTTGTGGCTGTCTATGATGAGGTTGCAGCACTGGTGGATAACAGCAACTGACATAATTTACCTGGATCTGTGCAAAACATTTTATACTGTCCCACACAGCATTCTTGTCTCTAAAATGGAGGGACATGGATTTGAGATGGAGAAATTGAGAGACATGAACAGATGTGGACTTAAAAAGGATAGATTTAAATTAGATATAAGGAAAAAAAAATTCCTAAGATGGCGGTGAGGCACTGGAACAGGTTACCCAGAGAAGCTGTGGGTACCTCACCTTGGGCACTGTTTAAGGCCAGATTGGATGAGGCTTTGAGCAACCTGATCTAGTGGGTGTTGCCCCTGCCCGTGGGGATGGAATATTTCAAGTCCCTTCCAACCCAAACCATTCTATGATTCTGTGATTTATAGATATGTGAGTGTATATAGATGTTTCCTAGCAATATTGGTTCTAAGGTGCTGGTAAGCATGAAACTAAAGTGTAAAACAAAAGACATTGTAGAGTTGGAAGTATTTTTGCAGTAGCTGAGAATATCAGCAACATAATTAAATTAAATTATATTAAATTGGTTATTTTTAGGAATGGCAAAGCAAAACATCAGAAATGACTCAAAGTGCAAAAATACATAACAGAAACATGTTCTTTTAAGTTAAAATGCATTGCCACTAAAGCAAAGAGTATTATTTGTAAACAACTTGGAGATCCCATAGGATAAAAACAACTATGAAAATTATATTGTTACACTTGTCACAATTCTGCTTAGCATAAATACTGTGCAGAATGCTACTATTAAAACATTTTAATGCAACCATAATACCTTTTAATTTTAATTTTTATTTTTTTTTTCAAATTAAATATCATACACACTTAATCAGTGTGGATTTGGGACAAAATAACTATTACCTGTATCCTGGAATGTGTATTTTAGAATACATACTAAATCTTCCAATAAATGATCTATTATGAGATCAGATGAATCTTCAATCCAAATCATTCATTGCGCAGGGTTTTCTACAGCCACAAAATTAGAACAGCTCCACAGCTACTGTTGTGCCATGTGGTGGAGAAGGCGCACACAGCCCCTGCCAGTGTTACTGAAGTGAGGGGGATATATATTTTAACGTTCTTAAACAACTAGTCTTTATTTTCTATCTCAGAAAACTGTACCTGAATCAGTCATTAATTTCAATGAATTGTTCCTCAAATAGAGGCTTTTTAAAAAGACAACAATAATTCTGCATTTTCCACCTGTATGCCTGCATAAAAGCTTGACTCAACTCAGTCTTCTAGTCTTACTTCATTTGATTTTAAAATAGGCTTAAAGTTGAATAACACATGCTTTACTGACTTGATGAGTACAGATGAAGTGATATATACACAAAGGTTCACTCACTCTTTTACCAGTGTCTTACCATATGTGCCTTAAGCATACCAGTCAGAGCATACTGACAGTATTATATCTTGTTTATAAACCTGTGCGTTTAGTAAGGTTTAATAATTTGTTAGCAAAATTGCATCAGAAAGCTAAGCTTCAGTGGAAAACAAAAACTCCCATTATGAGTTACAAAGTCATGGAAGTGTGGAGTTATAATAGAAATGCTGACACAATCTTAACCATAGTTATGTGAAGACAGGAAACTGTAATTGTGCCTATTATTAAAGACTTGAACTGTCGGTGTGTTTCACAGAATTGATTTTGCGATCTGTTTGTAGCTTGTTTCTCAGCTACTGTTTCAAAATGTCCCTGGTTACACAAATGGATTCTTAAGATCCTTTGTGACTTTATATATAACTAACTATATAACTCACATATTTGTTATGGTGCAGCTTTATCTGGTGGTACTGCTTGCAATTATTTGTTTGTTAATATTAATCATCTAATAAAGGATGCAAGAGATTATATACATCTTAATTTCTCCACTGGACACTCTGCTTACAACATGAACAGCTGAGTGGAGGAAAAGTAGCCACTCTGAAACCATGACTTTCTGCACATGTGCAGGTGTTTAGAGAAATGAGGGCAAGGGATAGAATAGACAGAATTGGATATGAACACTAGCGCAGTGTGTGTGATGCTCTTTTAAGCAATCTCTTTGAGCCAAGTATAAAGCAAGCGCAGATTATTTCTCAGCTTTCTCACAGCAGAGAGAAAATGAATTTTGTGTGGAAGAATTATATTTACTTCTTGCTTTACATGTGAGGAAAGAGCTATGTACAGACAAGGTTTCTGCCAGAGTAAGAATTATCTACTTTATTTGTAGAAACACCATTTCCTTTGATTTGTGAAATATCTGTGTACTGGGTCTGGCTGGAATGTTAACTTTCCCGGCAGCAGCCCATACAGTGCTGTACTCTGTACTTGTAGCTGGAACAGCAGTGTTACCACACCAGTGTTGAGCAGCAGTGGCACAGCATTGGGCCTCTCTCTAACCCTCCTAGGGGGTGGGCAAAAAGTGAGAAGAGAAACATCACTAGGGCAGCTGACCTAAACCAATCAAAGGGATATTCCATACCATGTGATGTCACACTCAGCAATAAAAGGTGGAAACAGGAAGAAGAGGGGAGGGGTGGGCTCTCGTTGGGAAACGTCGGTCCTCCTCTCGAACACCGGCTGCGTGCGTTGAGGCCTTGCTTCAAGGACGTGGTCAATCATCGCTCATTTGTGGGAAGTAGAGAGTAATTTCTTTCCTCTGCACTTCCATATAGCCTTCATTTATTTTATTTGTTTGTTTTCCTCCCTTCTTTTTATTTTTCCCTTTCCCCTCCCTTTTCCCCTTTCCTTTTTTATTTCCCCTTAGTTAAATTGTTTAGTTCATGGTAGTCTTTATTTAATTATTATAATTATTTCCCTTTAATTAAATTATCCTTATCTCAACCTGTGAGTTGTTCTTTGCTTTACTTCTCCCCCTCCTCATCTAAAGGAGGGGGCGTGAGAGAGCGGTTGTGGGGTTTAGCTGCCCAGCACGGTAAAACCACCACAATCTGGGATGACACATCTAGGATGGTCACATCAGTGAACAATCATTTAGGAGTGTCTTATAAGTGCCCACAAAGATGAGGCTGATTTATCTAGCACAGAGAAGTTGTGGATACCCCATCCCTGGCAATGTTTAAGTCCAGGTTGGATGGGGCTTTGAGCAACCTGGCCTAGTGGAAGGTGTCCCTGCACCATGTCAGGATGGGCTGGAATTAGATGATCTTTAAGGTGCTTTCCAATCCAAACCATTCTATGATTCTATGATTCTATCCAGTTTGTTGAAGCAGTAGTTTCTGCATTTTACTTTAGCATAATATAAAAATAATGTGTTTTTCTTTTAAAGGATCACTATTACATCATTCCTGGGAGTATTTTTGTTGTAAAATATTTTCAGCTCATTTCTTACATTACAGTGATACTTTATCACTAGACATGGTATATGTCTATAAGAGAGTATTTTCCTTTCCTGTCAGTTGATGGTTGATCCAGCTCCCATTATACTAAATGGTCATCTGTCAGATTTAATTTGAGTTAACTTAAATCTGTAAAGAGCAGTTCTGGTCACTTCTGTCCAGCACTATGTCATATACAAAAATGTCATATATGACAAATATATTATTTAGAGAAGTGATTACTGAGCAACACCACTGCAAAACTTTATATGTAATATGAAAAGTATAACAGTTTTTGAAATAATTTAATATCAAATGTGAAGTAAACTGCAGAATGATAATTTACATCAGCTAAGAATATGACCCATAATGTTCTTCAATAAATGTATGCACTGAGGAATTACTCATATATTTATCATAAAATGACAGACACTCTATGTCACTTTCCCTAGAATTCTTCCCCACCAAACACCCATGTACTTCCTTTCTGCTGTGAAAGATAAATGTTTCAAAATATTGAAAGATTGAAAGATAAAATCTGGCCTTTTTATTGGTGGGTAAACATCATTTGTGATAAAGGACTTGTAGAAATGGTGAAGTTGTTTTCAAATTAAGAATTTCCAGTGGTGATGTCTCCAATAGAAATGTCACCTCTGTAAAAAGCAGAATAGCCTACATGAAGTTGCTTTTCTTAGTCAACTTTTGCAGATCCCGTGCAGATCATCTAGGTTTCCCCTGGATGCTGTGCACTATATGTTGGAAAGCATGGGAATCTGGGTGCAATAAACATACTTAACATTGAAAGTCACAGAGAGGGCATCATTAAAAAGCTACTGACTACTATAATCTACTACCTTAATACCCTCTGTGAAAGAACCTCATTTTATTAAGACCTTACTGAACTATTGTGCATTTGTAAAACTCTGGCTTTGGACAATTCAGATATCAGTTGAAGTTAATATGTTGAAGAGATATAGGATCAAAACTAAAATCTTTGTAAAAATTTTGGAAATCTTTGTAAAAGTCATTATGTGGTACAGTTACAATCACAGAAATTTTGAATTTGGGAGAACTTTATTTTTTTTTAATCTGAAATGTTGATATTTCAAGAAAGGTGAGGAAAAAAACATGGTACATATTCTTCATGTTTATATTTAGTATTTATTAAAGGTGAGAGTCTAATAATCTTTGTTCTGGTGAAAAATAAAACAATAAATAATCTAGGCAGACCATTGTTGAAGAGATAGAAGAGGCATTTCATACCCTATTGGAAACTTAGAACATGGCGGCAACAGAGAACTTTAAATAAATATTTTCTAGAGAAATATTTTGACAGACTGATAATGAAACTCATGAAATGCACTGAGAGTAAATTTTGTTTAGGAGATTCGATGAGAAGCAGCTATTTCAGATTTAGTCTAAAAGGGAAAAATTGATTGAGATGCCAAAAGTTCGTGGGGTTAAGAGTAATCATAAAAAGATAAAGTGAACTACCCTAAGGGAAACAAAAGTATGACAGAAGAATTGAAAATTATATACTTTAAGAAGTCAAGCTTTAACAAGGAACTAAGGAAATTCCTATGACAGGTAATTAGGGAAGATAATCTGAGAGTAAGGAATGCAGCAAATCTGGCAGTTACTGAAATAAACTATATTAATGCATAACAGCAAACTAGCAAAAAGAACACAAAACAAAACACTAACAAAAAAAAAGACAAAAATCATGGTTAGAGACAATTTTAACTGCATTAGGGTTTCTTTTGTGACCTGAAAAGCAAAAACAAATCATATACATGTATAAAGGCCATAGCTCATATAATTAAGTAAGATTATAAAGGAAGAGCCCATACTTGTGAGGATAGATCCAGAAACACTACAGAGCAAATGAGTTTCAATTAACAAGAGAATTTTTTTTTTTTTTTTGAATAGTATATAAGAGGGAAACTAAAAGAAATACAGGTCCAATATTAATTGGAAAAGAAGAGCAAATAACAGCTGAAGCTTTCATTACTTGTTTTCTGAAGTCTAACTTGTAACAAGATTGCAAAAAGAATGCTTAACGAGAAGATGGTGATGTAGGCTTGATTCTGGAATATTTTGGTGAGATTGTCATATTTAAGTTAGAAGAACTTACAAAAGTCGCCTTACAGTGTTTAGGGTTCTGTGCGAAGAATTTGAACTCTTTGTACCACTAACAGTACTTTCAGAAAATGTGATTCATGTCCTAGCTTAAATTATCAATAAAAGCAACTTTAAGTTAAACCAAAGCATGTGCCTTTGCGGGGCTAAGATGTGGAAATAATGTTCCCTACAATTGACCATAACATGGCAGTGAATTGAAGCAAACAACTGGATGCAAAGTGCTGTTTTACAGGACTTTTAGAATCATGAAATCATCTAGGTTGGAAAAGACCCATAAAATCATCAAATCCAACCATCAACCTAACAGTATAAGGCCTACCACCAAGCCATATCCCTCAGGGCTCAATCCATGTGTCTTAAATATCTCCAGGAATGACAACTCCACCAATTCCCTGGGGAACCTGTTCTAATACCTAACCACTTGTTTGTGAAGAAGCTCTGATATCCAATCTAAACCACCCCGATGTAACTTGAGGCTGTTTTCTCATATTACTTGTCACACGAGAAAAAAGACCAACACCCATCTCACTACAATCTCCTCTCATGTAGTTGGAGAGAATGATGAGGTCTCCCCTTATCCTCCTTTTCTCCAGACTAAACAACACTTGTTCCCTCACCAGCTTCTCATACATCTTGCTCTCTACTTCTTTCACCAGCTTTTTTGCTCTTCTCTGAACACATTTCAGCAAGGGACCCAAAACCAAATACAGTGTTCAAGATGTGATCTCACAAATACAAATACAGAGGGACAATCACTTTCCTAGTTAACACCCTCCCTTTTCTATCAACCCTTTGCAACAGGGAATACAACTATTCAGCTCTACTTTACACTGGTGATCCTTTCTTGCAATATTTTGGCCAGTTTTAGGCACCACACTTTGAGAAAGGACAAAACAGTAAGAGTCTATAAGAGAACAGAATGTATGACAAACATATTAGGGAGTGTGCAAATTAAAAAGTAGCTAAATTTGCTTTCCTGGGGGCAGGAAGCAGGAAGCAGGAAGAAAGACTTCTAATTATAAAGGGTTGTTACGAAGAGGTAGTGAAGACAGGAGCAAAGGACAAGTAGAAATCAGTTTAACTGGTAACAAAAAAAACTATATATAACATATTAATGTATATATATACATATATGTATGTATGTATGCACATATGTATGTATGTATGTATGCACATATGTATGTATGTTAGCACAGAATCACAGAATGGTTAGGGACCACAGAAATGTTAGGTATGACAGAAAGGAAGGGATCTTTGAAGATCATATAGTCCAACCCCCTGCTTGGAGCATCAGTGGACCAGACTACTCCAAAAGGAAAACCTTTCACTGTGGTTTTCAAGACCAGTTTAGAAACCTGTTTGTTAGGGTGGTTTAACTGGAAGATGATGACCAAGGTGATTTTTCAAGGTCCTTTCTAATCTTACAGTTTTAGAATTTTTATTCCCTATCATCATGTTGTGTTAGCAAGAGTGGAGTACTCTATATCTCTCTCCTTTTTTTTTTTTTTTTTTTTTTTTTTTTTTTGTCTTGAATACAATGGACAACACCACATGTGTTTATGCAATATATTTTCTGGCATTGTTAACATTCCATTAGTGGCTGCTTACTGTAGAAATACAATGTTTAATAAGCAGTCTTCAAGACAGAAAAGTGGAGAATCTCTTCATTAAACAATAAGTATATAATTATACAGGAATAATTTTATACAGCTTTTTAAAAAGTGTTTCACCTATATCCTTTCTAAACATCAGCCATTCATTTACTGTTTAGTTTGCAGTACAATCAGATTAGAAATATTCTGCATTCTTACTCTGATGACAAAGAAAACACAATTTTGTACTGCATGCTAAATTATACTTTAAGAAAGTTCTTTTTAGTTAACTATTTTAGGCATTGTTGTCAGAGATTCAAATACATGATTACACAGATCAACTGAGTGATTAACACCGGGACTGTATGAAGACTGTGCGTAGACTTCTACAGTTCTGAATTGTTGCAACACAGCCATGTGATGCATGTTCCCTTTTAATTACAAGTCAACATCTTCCTAGTGCTAAACCAAACACAAAAAAAAAATCAAATTCCAGCATATTTCTGTCTTTAAACAAGTGGTTTTAAGGCCTCTGTAAGCCCAGGCTCAAATCTGTGACACAGACCAATTATATTTCATATAACAGAGGATTATCATCCCAATTAAAAGGAAAAGAAAAAGGCCAGGATATTTTTAGAAATCTGGTTAATTGATTAAACTTTTGGCTGGCTGCTAAAGTCTTACTCAGCTCCCTCCAGTAAAACTATCAACCTTTAATCACAATTCATTTATTTGAAAAGTGAATATACAACTATTTTTATAATGCTACTCTGTGTAACCAATTTCATATACTGACACTTGTTAGCTGCAACTTCACTAAAACACACCCAATGAATTCAAATATCAGCTGAACAACTGAGTTTCGTGATACCAGTGGAAACAATAACATCTCTTAATTCAGGTTAGTGTAATGAACTGTAAAAAGTTCATTACCCTTTATAAACCTAGCCTGAAGACAAATGGCAGGATTCCTTTACAGATAAAAAATAAAAAAATAAAAAAAATCTGAAACTAGTTATGTTTAACATGTTTAACAGGAGTCTAAACAATCCTTACAATCAATAGAAATTTGGGGGGAAGAGGATGGGGTGCAGTTGCCTGAACATACATATCAGTACTGTTTAAAAATATATAAAATATGATATCCTCCTCCATAAAATATCCTCCTAGCCTCCAGCTGCAAATTCAGTATGGGCCTGCCATAGGTCCCATGTCATAGGTCTATTTTATAGGTACCTTAGATATGCTGGGATATGTGAATAATGTTTAATATTTTTACATTAAAAAAGTGTTTTTGTTACTTCTTAAAGCTACATTTGTGCCTGGTAAATAAAATGTTTATCCAGTCACAGCATTGGCTTAATAAAATTTGATTCACATATAAAATTTTCTTATCTTCCTAACTGTTCGGAGAACTTGTTTGTTTGTTTGTTTTGTGAGTATATATGTTAAATGGCTGTAAGCTGCTCTTGAACAGCCAGACTGAGCAGAAAACTAAAAGCATATATACTATTTGACTTCCTGTACAAAAAAAAAAAAAAAAAAAAAAAAAAAAAAAAAAAAAAAAAAAAAGGAAACAACAAAAAGCTTTTTCTGTTTTCAGGTGTCATAGTTACTTGTGTTAAAGACCAATTATAAACAGCTATTTTTTAAAGAAAAAATATTGTCCTTAATTTTGATTATATTTTTAAATTGAATTTTAAACATTGCACATAAATAATTTTGTAACAGGAAAAAGTCATCACAAAGTTTATATGATATTTGTAAGGTTCCCATAAAAATATTAAAGTAAACTGTTCAGGTTTACAAAGTTCTATACCTGATTTATTTACAAGTCCATCTACTCAGAGGAAGAGAAACCTCAGAGTATGTTTATCGGTTCTTTAAGAACTGTAGTTATTTGATAGAGTTAACAGAAAATATAAAATACCATAGGCATATTCTTTACTTCACTTGGCAAAAATATGTGTGGACTTAGCAGGAAAGAGGAGCTGGGTAGTTTATTACTGCAAGTAAGAATATGATTTTTTTGAAAGGCTACTGAAAAGTTACTTAAATATTTTATTTAAGCAACTTTTTATAGGCATTGAATGTATTCAGGACCAATCCTTCAGGTGTAAGACCTCCAGATATTGGGGAAAATTAAACTTTCCCACTCCTCCTCGAAGCTCCAACTTTATGAACATTGTTTAAGAGACAAACACCATCATTATTATGCTTAAATCCACTGAGGAATCTGAATGTCGCTTCATTCCTTTCTGCACCTGTGTTTTACGTGAAAAAAACTGTGCTACTGATTCGTTTAGTGATATGACTATAAACGACTGGCAGGACAAGGGTAGAAACTTGACTTGTTATTGTTATTTATTTGACTAGCACTAATGAAGAAGAGATTAAGTCCCTGTAGTAAACACAAATATGATTATACTACATCAAGATATAACTAAGCATCAAATCAACTTCTTTTATTTTTAGGACTCTTCTTTTACCCTAAATTTTGTCACTTTATATGTTTTGTGAATTGTGATTTCTTTTTAGGAGGAGGACCATTCTCTTTTGTCTGTGTAAAGAGCAATCAATATATGCAATCTGGAAAAAAAAATAATGCAAAAGCTGGGGGGTTCCAGCTTATTTGGCATAACATTAATTTCAAAGAGAGAACTGACACCTTATTTGTAATTTGGATCAAAGGTTCTGGCAGCTTCCTTTCACAGGGAGATGTGAGTGTGTTGTGCCAGAGAAGGTGGTAGGTCCTGCTGTTTCTACATGCAGAGATTCTCCACCTTCTCCATGTGTGGCCACAAAACTTAGAACACTGTCTTAAAGCTTCTCTTCAGTTCTCATGCTGGAAATCAATCACTTGGATATTTATGGTGACTGATGGGGATTTTTCTGTCACTTCAACAAATATGAATAAGGATGCTAATCAATAGCTGTGCACAATAATTTGTAGTGGAATCCTGCAAGCAGGAAAAATAGTGTTATCGTTCAAATCTATACAGAACTGCTAAAGAAACCATATTTATATTCATATGTTTCTGTACATCTCAGTATCTCAAAACATGGAGAATACAGACATGAAAAAGATTAGAAACAACATAACCAAAGTATTTGAATTAGAATGTAATAATTACTTATTTAAAAAAATCATCAGCTTCCTCATTTCAATTTATATTTAATAAATTTTTATGGCATAAATAAAATGTTTAAAATTTTAGTAGAAGAAAATGTAGAAGTCTTACAGATCATTTTGAGTTACTGGCTTTTGGAAGAAAAGTATTACCAATCCATTCCATTAAGTAATGAAATTATCATAGCCGCGTGTCTGCAGAGTTGCCCTGAGCATGAAGCAATTTCTCTCCTTTCAGGCACACATGCACAACTGAGCTGTTCCCCTTTTCCTTCTTCTTTCATCAACTTGCTTTCCTGGAAACCATACATAAAGGAAAACAATGTAGATTATTCTGAAAATTCTTTTTTTGTTTGTTTGTTGTTTTTTTGTTTGTTTGTTTGTTTCATTTGGAACTAATAGGAACTTCAATACTATGTAAATCTGAGAGATAGGCATATCCATTTAATTTCAAGGGCAGAAACGCAAGTCTGAAATGTTTTAGACTCCCTATAAGTAATTGAACATGAAATCTTGAGATATGTTACATGAATACTGTCACAGACTTTTTAGAATTAATAGACTTCCTGGCAAATCAACATACAAATTTACTTGCTTTACATGAAATTAAAAAATGTACTTTTGAAGCATTAAGCTGACACAATCAGCAGCCTCAAATCACATATCTTGATTACTGTACTTAATACTTCTTTTCATTTGTTTCTGTTTATCTTTGCCTATCCTGTTAAATGTGATTAAATACTCTTGATCACTCATGAGCTCATGCTGAGCTGTATCATGTCACACAAAGCATCACAGAGTAAAATTATTCAAGATCAACACTCACACAGAAAACATTTGCCCTAGATTTGTCTTTTTTTCTGCTATATCTGGACCAATGGATGTGTTCAAATCCAGACAGATTTATTTATTATTATTATTTATTTATTTATTTATTTATTCATTTATTTATTTTTAACTGGCACTAGCAATTTATAGAAATAAGTACAATCCCTATTCCAAAAAATATTTTGTCAAAGCTCAGGAAGGGAGGTTTAACTTTCTTTTGTAGCTGGTAAGTTATATTCTTAAACTTCTTGTCACTTGCCTTAACTTATTTCCTTCTCAGTGAGATAAAAGGTCAAGAAGCAATACATTCACAGGCAAAGCTAGAGGATTTTGTGAAAAATATACTTTGAAATGAATCGTAGATTACTGTATATAATGAAAAACAAAGCTCCTGTTCCCTTCCCTTCCCTTCCCTTCCCTTCCCTTCCCTTCCCTTCCCTTCCCTTCCCTTCCCTTCCCTTCCCTTCCCTTCCCTTCCCTTCCCTTCCCTTCCCTTCCCTTCCCTTCCCTTCCCTTCCCTTCCCTTCCCTTCCCTTCCCTTCCCTTCCCTTCCCTTCCCTTCCCTTCCCTTCCCTTCCCTTCCCTTCCCACATTTAATACATGGATCATAGGAGACAATCTTTCCAGACCCAAATGGTTTTGGTGTGTGCTCTGCAGCTCAGTATATTAGACTAAGGATGTTCCTATTATTTCGGTTTAAGCAGTGTTGGAGAACGAGCTGTATAGATTGCTCTCTCAGACATATGTTTTGATACAACGATTTTAAGAAGTGTTTGAACTGTCTGGAACACAACCTTTATAGTACTGTGCCTCTGATTCTTATCAGTAGAGTATGAGTGGATATAATACTTTGCTATCTTATCCTTTTAGACCACAAGCTCCTTAGAGTTTGTGAGGGACTTTCTTATACTCCCAATGTGTACAGTCATATTGACATTCTAGAAGTGAACACAAGGCAGCCCAATAGATATTGTTTGGTTTTGTTACTTTATTTGTTTCATCTGATTCCCATGCTACAATTGAATTTATGGTGACTGCTGCTATAATTTCTTTGTCCGGCAAATTAGTTGATGTTCAAATTTTTACGCCAGCTTGTACCATAAGATGCTCCCTGGAATCTGGACTGTTTTCCCAGTTTTCTGGACAGACTGAGTTTAGCTAAAGTGATTACATTTCCTTGACTTCGTTAAATTAAGAAGTTTTTTTCCTGGATAACCACTTTTCTTCATGCAGCAAAAGTAAAACTTCCAGCTAAAATTAGTAAGAGTAGCACCAACTCATTTTCCTGTTACACAACTGCTTTCACTGGAGCAGAAAAGAACAAAATATCCTCATGTATTTGTTTCCATCCTAGGATTTAAAGTGCTCATGTAGAGTAGTCAGTATTTGTTTCATGAATCACCTAAACCACAGACCTTTTTATAGCTTGCCTGTATAAGACACCATTGTAACAGTAATTTTTAACAATTTCATTTTCTAGCACCACCTGCTGAAATGAGAAACCTGCTCTCTATATCTATTTCCATTCCTCTTTTTCTTTTTTTTTTTTTTTCCTGCAAATTTCCTGCATTTTTTTTTCTTATACTATAACCAAAAAACATTCTGTATCAAGATCTTTCAGTTTACAAATAAATGTAAAATATTATCCTATTATAATTGTTAAAACATATACACATTCTCCTTAGAGAAAACTGTCTCTAAAACTCCACTCATTTCTACTTTACATGGCACATTCTTTGTGTGTTTCTCTGTGTGTATAAATATTATATTGAAAACTATTTTTCATAATTTGTTCTCTGATCAAAATATACATTTTGAATATATTTATATATGCTCCTGTTTTCTCTGACTACTAGTTTCTCTTTCACTAATTTAGGATTAAAATCTTCATCTTCCTTTGGAGGTGAATAATGAGGAATGAAACAGATGTTCTTCCTTTAAGATGAAACCTTATTATCTTATCATCAGTGATCCTTGTAGTGAAGTATTACCAGGCTTTTTGGTTTGATTTGACTTTGTTTGGTTTTCATCCAGACACATTTGTCATTGTTATAACTGAAAAAGTGTCATTTAAGTGGTCACACAGTACTCCTCCCTGTTATTTGGTGCCAGTAAATAAACACCAATTACCTGATTACCTGATCAAATATGAGAAATATCAAGGTAATATAATTTAGACAGATTTCCAGTGCAATCTATAAATCATTATTTACCTTTAAGGCAGATCTGAGAACTGAAACCTTAGTTAATACATATTTGCATGTAACTTTTTTTTTTTTTCCCTAACACTTGAAAAATATTTTTTTACAAACCTGTAATCAAACTTATGGGTCAAAAATCCCAGTCTCAGTCATTTAAATTGTAGTTCCAGAATACCCCTATTTAAATTAAGGTTTTGTTTGTTTGTTTTAAAAGTGAGAAGATAAAATGAAGAGTATATGTGACATTTCCTTTGGATAAAACTGGTCATAAAATCACAGGTGCCAAACCATAGATCTGTCTAAACTGTAAACTAAAGTCACTGTTTTTGACTTGAGAGGTTTTGATAATGAATTCAGGCTTCAGTACAATGAGAGTGCACTGAGTTTTGCAGAATGCTAAGCAGAGATCAACAGAAAACAGGGAATTTGCACATACGTTAAAACCACTGCAACTTTCAGAGTATATCAAATTGAGGCTAGGATCCTATGAGTACTTACAGTTCTAGCTTCTGCATTACCATTGCTCTTGAATTAAACACACAAAAATGTAAAAGTCTATGATGTGAAATAGATAATTGTAAACAATTTGCAAGTGCCTTTTCTGATAAAAGTGCCACAGATCCTGTAATCTACATAACAGACTGAAAATGATCTGCTTTTGTGCAGAAGGATTAGCTAGCTAAATTCCAAGAATGTATATCTTTGAATATCAGCTAGTTCACAATCAGCTGATATTACTCAATTTAGATGTATATTTTATGTAACCTGGAAGATGAACAACAAATCATGGTTTTGGTTCATTTTTTCTTCAGTTTCCAATTGGAAAAAATGTCTTTCCAGCTTAGTCAGACTTCATTCTGCTGATAAGGGAGAATAACATATAACATTATGTCTCAGTAGAATCTTAAATGAACAGAGAAAACAATACATTTTTGGGGGGATAATAGCAGAAAAAAAATAATAAATAAAAATTAAATCTCTAAAAATCCTTTTGTGTAAAACTTGACCTTCTACAATATTATACATGTAACCTTATAAACCCATTTTAAGTCTGTAACCTGAGTAAAAGTTAGTCCTGAGAAAGGACTGTGTATCCTTCATTAAGCCAAAGATCCTAGGGAGAAAAATATTTATACTAATTTATATGGATTTACCCATACATGTGTATCTATATTAATACACAAATATATAAACAACTAAAAGGGCCATTTGTGATGAAAAAGCTCAATTTGAGACTCTCCTGGTATCCTAGCTACTCTGTAGCATGGTAAGAATATACATTAGTAATGAAAAAAGATGATGTAGTGTCCTCATGAAATGACCGACAAAATAGTTTAAGTTTGGTTTCGTTGAAAGAAGGGAAGAATGTGGATGGAACTTGTGTAGAAAAATAGTGAAACTGTAGATGAAAAATGAATATTACAGGTAGCTGGACACTAGAAAAGAAATGTTCTATCTATTGTGAGCATAAGAGCAACGTTCTCTGTGTGCTAAAATAAATTTGGTTGAACTCTGAGTCTCCCAATTATCTTTTCTGTTTCAGTCACTGTGTGACTTGTTATTGCTGTGACTTTCTCAGCCTTTCCATTGAATGTACTCAAATATATTTCAGTTCAGAATGCAGTAATACATGTACAGTCACACTGCAAAGATGTTTCCTTCTCTGCTTTTCCTACCTTCTTCATATGTTTCGTGTCTTCAGGATTATGTCTCCAAATACACTTCTTTTTTCTCACATTTCTTTCTGTAATGGATTTGTCCCTTGTTGATTTACTAGTCACTTGGTTTCCAGATGAAGAATGGAGAAAATAGGCACTGAATTCTTATAAATGTTGTGGTATCTATCTGACATGATCTAACACTGGCCTTCATCTTATCACATCCCTCTCACTTTTTAAAATGTAGTCCTTATGTTCTGCTTTATATCTCATACCTAACCAGTAAAACAAACAAACAAAAAGTTCTTTCTTCTCTCTGCACTCTGTATTTGCTCATTTATTTTGTTGCTTTTTATTTCAACTGTATGCATCATAGAAGAGTTGTGGATATTACACAGCCATCATTCAGCTAAACAATTGCACATCTTACATGTAGGATATCACCTCTGCTTCTATACACAGGTCCTACAATAAAAGATGAGGTGATCTGTGGCAAGTTCACATCCTCTGCAATGTCTGCAAGCCTCACAGCTCTGCCAAAACTCACCAGTATCATCCTAAGAATTATGACGTAATTCAATATGCTAAGCCATGCAGTGATGCCAATAATCAAACTATTTTGTCTCAGCATGTTTATATCCCAGGAACTAGTTGAAGCGTGCATTGTCCTACCATTACCTTTTTGTTGTAGGAACAGAGAAAGAAAGCCCACTGATTCATCCTTACTCTAACACTTGAATTGCTTAATGTAAAAAAATGTTGACAAACCAAAAAAAATACTTGAAAGTATTGACACTTGTACTTTTATATGTGTTCTTCTTTGTACTTTTGTACGTTCTTGGTGTTTGTTGGTTTGTTGGTTTGTTTGTTTTCCTAATGTATTTAACTGCAAATTTTCCCTAATGTATGAAGCTATTAGAAATATAAAAAATATGTCTGTTATGTTACTGGCATTTATCATCTAATTTATTCACAAGTAAAATATCCAATATATTCTAGCTTTGCTGATTCAGAGACTTTAATTTATATTTATGAATAAAAATAGAAGATGCATAATATTTAGTAGTATATACTGGATATTCCAAATACAGTACGTCACATTTGGTTCTTTCTTCAAATACAATTGTTTTTAATGTTGTGCAAAGATACTTTTCTTTTTGACAATATGCAGCCATTACAACTCACCTTTGCGTTAATGTACTTTGTTTTAAGAAGCCTAGATTTACTAAGGATATATTTTTTATTCTTCTCATTTTAACACAGAAAACTGGGAAGCTATCTTAGTGGGGATGGATGTCAGTAACTATGATATTCCCACAGCATTCTCCTCAAGAAACTGGCTGCTCTTGGCTTGGACTGGCGCACGCTTCGTTGGGTTAGAAACTGGCTGGATAGCCGGGCCCAAAGAGTCGTGGTAAATGGAGTCAAATCCAGTTGGAGGCCAGTCACTAGTGGCATTCCCCAGGGCTCGGTGCTGGGGCCAGTCGTCTTTAATATCTTCATCGATGATCTGGACGAGGGCATTGAGTGCACCCTCAGTAAGTTTGCAGATGACACCAAGTTAGGTGCATGTGTCGATCTGCTTGAGGGTAGGAAGGCTCTGCAGGAGGATCTGGATAGGCTGCACCAATGGGCTGAGGTAAACTGTATGAAGTTCAACAAGGCCAAATGCCGGGTCCTCCACCTGGGGTGCAATAACCCCAAGCAGAGCTACAGGCTGGGAGATGAGTGGTTGGAGAGCTGCCTGGCAGAGAAGGACCTGGGAGTATTGGTTGATAGTCGGCTGAATATGAGCCAGCAGTGTGCTCAGGTGGCCAAGAAGACCAACAGCATCCTGGTTTGTATAAGAAGCAGTGTGGCCAGCAGGGCTAGGGAGGTGATTGTCCCCCTGTACTCGGCTCTGGTGAGGCTGCACCTCGAGTACTATGTTCAGTTTTGGGCCCCTCACTACAAGAAGGACATCGAGGTGCTTGAGTGAGTCCAGAGAAGGGCGACGAAGCTGGTGAGGGGTCTGGAGAACAAGTCCTACGAGGAGCAGCTGAGGGAGCTGGGCTTGTTCAGCCTGGAGAAGAGGAGGCTCAGGGGCAACCTTATCACACTCTACAGATACCTTAAAGGAGGCTGTAGTGAGGTGGGGGTTGGTCTGTTCTCCCACGTGCCTTGTGACAGGACGAGGGGGAATGGGCTTAAGTTTCTCCAGGGGAGTTTTAGGTTGGATGTTAGGAAGAACTTGTTTTCCGAGAGGGTTGTTAGACATTGGAACAGGCTGCCCAGGGAAGTGGTTGAGTCACCATCCCTGGAAGTCTTTAAAAGACTTTTAGATGTAGAGCTTAGGGATATGGTTTAGTGGGAACTGTTAGTGTTAGGTCAGAAGTTGGACTCGATGATCTTGAGGTCTCTTCCAACCTAGAAATTCTGTGTGATTCTGTGTGATATTAATTTTTTTTAGCGAGAATATAGAACTTAAATGTTTGAATCCTCACAGTACTTGACACATTCTTTACTCAGAAAGGCTCTTTATGTTGGAAATTTACCTGAGGACACTTAAGTAAAAACTTTCTAAGGCAGAGAGTTTCATGCAGTTCTGATTTCTGATAGTTTAAGATTCAATATGGTCTTGTAAGTGAATTGAATTGTTTTCATTCCTTTCAACAGGTTTTTGAGCAGACACAGATAGCTAGGTATTTGCATAACTTTGATATCCACTTTGATATTTCTACTATCATTTTCCCACACTGCTGAGAAACATCATCCTGAGTATCTGAAGAAACTGAAGGACACCTAGACTGCTTTGCTGAACTTGGCCACCATGATTTAACTTATAACATGCTTTCATTCATGGTGGCAGGATATATGAGGCTAAATGCATTATAATTTGTAACCCTTTTCTGCCTCATGCTCATGTAGTTCATGAACAGGCCACAAATAAAGTCTCAGTGAAATTAATTTAGAAAACAAGCAAACAAACAAACAACACACAAGAAATCATGCAGCACTTCTCTGTCTCTTTTGAATTGTTTCTCAAGTTGTATTTAAAATCAGCATTTCAAGTATATGTTTTAAACTTCTAGCTAGAAGTCTCTTCACTTTTGGTGATGTGTCTTTGTTCTTCAGATTAAAATGTGTGCATGTACTGTAATCTTCTACAAAATCGTAAATGATTTAGTGTGACAAGAACTCACCTGAAACTTTGCCAGTGTGAATTATTTACCTTGCTTCCAAGTATTTTCTACTTCCTCATTCTATAAAACTATCATCAGATTGACATTTGTTGTCATGACAGCCTCACTGTCATGATGGCCTCTCCATCACTGCGGCCTCACCTCGAGTACTGTGTACATTTCTGGGCAGGAATGTGAAACTGTTGGAGAGTCATATAGAGTCCAGAGGAGGGCTATGAAGATGGTGAAGGGCCTAGAGGGGAAGACGTATGAGGAGCATCTGAAGTCATTTGGCCTGTTCAGTCTGGAAAAGAGGAGGCTGAGGGGAGAGCTCATCATGGTCTACAGCAGCCTCCTCATGAGACGGAACGGAGGGGCAGGCGCTGATTTATTCTCTTTAGTGACCAGTGATAGGACCTGCAGGAATGGAGTCAAGCTGCGACAGGGGATGTTCAAGCTGGATATCAGGAAGAGGTTCTTCACTGAGAGGGTTCTTGCACACTGGAATAGGTTCCCCAGTCATGGCGCCAAGCCTGTCAGAGTTCAAGAAGCATTTGGATTGCAAAATTAGTTATATGGTCTGAATTTTTGACTGGACCTGTGTGATGCCAGGAGTTGGACTTGATGACCATTAAGGGTCCCTTCCAACTTGGGATATTCTATAATTCCATGTTTTGTGATTCTATTATTCATTATAAATGAGAAGAAAATCAAAGCATATTAAAATTAAGTGATCAAAATATTGAAGTGAGGATGGATGGTAAATTATATTGGTTTACGCCATGATTAGATCATTCCTTGCTTACCTCCATGATTATTTTATTAACCTGTTTTGGACCAAATATATATATATATATATATATATATATATATAGTATGTATACATATATTGTGTATATGTATATCTCTCCAAGTACACTGCTTGAGCAGATACTTTGTTTTCTTTTTCATTCCCCCAAAACACGGAACAGAGGTCAACTTTTAACATCAAGTACATGCTTCCAGTGGGACCAATTTCTAGAAACTGAAGGACCTAGGTGCTGGTGGGGTGTTCTGTCTTTTTCTGAAGTGTCAGATAGCTAATAGCAACTTTCTTATCTGAATCAGATAATTCTTAAGCTTTTGTTAACTTTACAGCTGGCTCTACACTTTCCTGCTGTCAGAGAAGGTAAGTTCCCTAGAGGAAGGCAAAATAGATACTTTGCTCTTTTTATTATGATTATTATGATTGTTATGATTATGTAGGTGTTTAGAAGCAGTAATAGCAGCTTGATGCTGTTGAAAAATTCTTCAGAGCAAAGAGAAAAAAAAAAAAAAAAAAAAAAAAATATTTTGGGGTTTTCTCTAGATGCAGAGTAGAGCAAAATTAAATATCAAACACCCTGCCCGAGAGCCATAATTTCTTTTCCATGGTTTGAGAGGTTTTATACTTCTTAAATTTCCCTTGTTAGTCACAAACACATAAACTGACACTTTGGGACCAATTTATTCCTGTGGATGTCACATGAGAAATATTAGTGCCTTAACTTAAAACTTGGTTGCACTGGAGTTGCTTCATAGCCTTGCAGCCACCACAAATTATGCACAAATCTGAATGTATTACTGTGGAAAACCTTGTCCTATTCTTGCAAACAATTATGCATGTTACCTTCCCACATTTTTCTTAATGAGTGACTACACTTGCAGTATGCTGGAACAACTTACTGCACAATAGTAGCTGTGGTTTTAAAACTTTAAACCTAGAGAAATTCTAAACTCTTAGATTATCTTCATTCTTCATTTTGATACCTAGATTTCACTAACATGAATAAATTTGCCATCATATATTTATTGAGAATACAGAAAAAGCACAACTGGTAAAATAAAGTTGTTTGAAAAGGAATGCCAATAAGTCTTGAGGCAGAATGATACTCTGGATAGTATGTTCAGATTTTCTTTCCTCCTTTCTCCCTTTCCTAACATCAGTTGCTTTTTTTTTTTTTTTTTTTTTCTTCCAGTTTCTGGAAGGAATAGCATCCCTCCTCTCTGCCCAGCATAGATCAGGGGAATGGATCCACAGCATCCTTGCCTAGGTTGGGCTGCTGGATTTAGCCCAGTTCCCTGATACTTCTCAGATGCTATTTCATGAACAGTTTATATAATTTATTTTGGTTATTACTCAGCCCATACACTTGGTTTGACAGTGTTTAATGTTAGCAGTGACAAAATGAGCTCTTATTAAGAAAGCATTTCTGACAGGAATGTAAACATACTCTGAAAAAGGTGTTCCTACCATCACCCACTGGTGTATCTTCCAAATTTCAGATCTTATTCACATACTTGTCAGAAATCTATATGTAAAAAAGTCTCAAAGTGCTGTTATAACTCCTAATGAAATCAGAGGCTGTCCCATATTTAATTATTCTGAACTGAATTTATGCAGGTTTGTCCTTTTTTTCACTAACTTTTTGGAATGCTTTTCACTGTAAATAAAAATTCAATTTCCCTTTTCTTCTTGCTCTCAGTAGGTTTCAATATTAGATTTCAATATGTTATAAAAGATAAATCAGATTCTAACCTCTCAAGCTTCTTGCTTTGCTTTAAACTTATTCAAAATTTCCAAAATATGTCATATGTGAACTCAGATCTCCCTCTCCCTTTGCCATATTTGCCTCCTTCTGAGTTACAAAAGGATAAAAAATATTTCATTTATAGATCAGTCACCACTACCTTCATCTAAGTTCTTCATAGAAGCATGTATTTTCACCCTGATGAATTTATAATCTCATAATCTCATCTTTTTTTTTTTTTTTTTTTTTTTTTTTTTTTTTTTTTTTTTTTAGTTAGGAAAAGCCAGCCTTCTATTTAATTAGACTTGTTTAATTTTGCATTTAGAGAGGTAAATATCAAGTCAGCAACAGTGAAGAGAAAAAATAATGAGAAGAATTCCAAAACTGAGAAGAGAAAAGAGAAATTCTGTTTCCAATGATGACAGTGGAAAGAATCCATGTCTTCCACAGAGGCAAGATGTCACCTCAGGTTGCTGCTAAGAAAACATCCAGATGCTTTCCTCTCTCTTCTCTGTGACTTCTCTCTGACTTTTCTCATCCTAAATTGTTTCACTGCTCTATTTTTAGTTCATTCATTATTCCTCTTCATCTCCCTCTGTGGTGAGAAAGGGACAGGTCTGGTGTCAGTGGAAGCAATTTGAAATGAATAGATGTGCTAGCTGACCTCTTCACAGCCACATCACAAGACAACATTTACTGACACTATTTATGTTCCACTCAGAGGATTCAAGCTCTTAAATGACTTCAAGACAAAACTATCATTTGGAGGTTACTGCTGCAGCTTGTCCTACACTATTACTCTCTAGGCTAGAAAGTTGTTTGCTTGTCACCAAAAAGTGGATTTTGGTTTTCAATGGTTGCTGATCATAAAGAATAGTAAGATTTTCAAGAATGATTGACAACAGTTAAGTCTTTAGTTTGTTTATTAGTTTACATGTAGTTTATTGTCACAAAAATTGCTTAGAGAAAAAAAAATAAATCAAATATAGATCAGCTTTACTTTGATAGCTAAATTAAATTAATACAATGTAACATAATTAGATTTTTGTATGAGATAGAATGAATTTTTTATTATTTTAAAGGGTTATTTTCAATAATTCCATTCTGTCTAAGTCCATGAATCATCCAGAAACAACAACAGATAAAAGTTTGTAAAAGTTCTAAATGCAATGTAGATCTGTTGACATATTTCCCTTGGGGCACACATTCAGTGTTCTCTTCCTGTATTGTAAAGTTTAGTATTTAGATAAGGTTTGGTCTACTTTTACTGTATTCTTTAATTGTTTGTCCAGACTCTTTTTGTGTACATTTACCAAATTATTTTATTAATTCTTTTTTTATTTTCCAACTACTCACTGTCCCAAAATAAGATGGAAACTTGAGAAAAACAGGATGAGCAGTGTGGGAACAGTAAAACAAAGATCACAGGTTCTCAAAACATATGAAAGGGGAAAAAAAGTGAAAAGGGAGAAATTAAAAGGTTGAAAAAAAAAAATAAAAAAAATGAGCATATATGGTATAGAGGACCATCAAGTAGCTTGTGAACGTGTAGTACTCAGCCAATGAGGAAACAGGGGAGGTGATCAGGTGTCAGGTAATAGAGAATAAAAGGTTATTATTTGTTTACTATAATGCACTCATAATTGGCAGGATGCCCACCATTGCAATTGCAAATAAAGTAGCTTCACAGAAGCTACTTACCCTGTCTGAAGAAAATTATTGAGGTTTTTCTCACAACTCTGGGAGTAAAATAATCTGCAGAAGACTCAATATCCTAAGATTAATAATATGAACACCATTCTATACAAAGTTGTACCTCTACATCATAGAAAAGAGTATAAGAATAAGAACTAAGGAGGCTCCAGACTCAAGAGTCTGTGATAGAAAAATGCTAGAAAACAAACAAACAAACAAAAAGCAGTACAATTAGCTGACTCTAATATTTGAGCTCTGCTGTCCCTTTGTGGAAATGACAGATCACACATCTGCAGCAAAGATTATGTTTACAAATATGAATGAATGAATGAATGAATGAATGAATGAATGAATGACATTAAACTGCCCTTATTTTTCATCATATTTTAACAGCTGATGACCATATTCTACAGTCATGGAAAATATTTCATCTTTTGGGAGAAAAGGTAGAAAATTTGCCATTTTTCCCAAGAATATCTGTCAGCTAACATCTACTGTAGCATAAGATATACAAGTCCTGGGACATACAAGTACTGGAATAATTATACTTCCTACTGCCATTTGCCAATATGTCAAGAAAGAAACGCAGATTAAAAATAAAAATAAAATAATAAAAAAGCGCTCTTTTTTATTATTATTATTATTATTATTATTATTATTATTATTATTATTATTATTATTATTATTATTTAGGTTGAATAAATTATTTTACGTAGATTATTTTACATAAAAGTATGTGCAAAATATTTATTATTTTTGCTTGTAAAAGAACAAAAATTGAATCATTAGGTGGTTTCACTTTAAAGAAGCAGTCTGGGATCCGGAGTGGGAAGAAATAGAGGGAAGGATCTATAGTAGCACATGTTGTACTAGGTAGCTTTAACTGGAACTCAGCCCTCTTGTAAGCCACACAGACACTCAAAGTAATTCCTGAATACCAAAGCTGTCAGGAAAATTGTGCAAGGATTCAGAATTTTGTAGTAATTATGGTAAAACTCTTTCTGTTTGTTTGTTTTCCAAGTATTATTTCTGCCATTCTATTTTGTGTGTGTGTATGTGCTTACATGTATATATTTATACACACACAGACACATAGGTATGACTGACTGTTTATGTCCTTTAACAGGAATAGTTTACTTCAATCAGGGAGCTCACAGACATTTTCAGCTTAATCATAAGCTATTGTTAGCATGTTTAAGAAATGAGTTTCCAATTATGCAGCATGGAAAGGGCTGAGATCTGCAAAATCCTTGTTCCTCATTATGTAAGTAGGGAGATGAGTATAAACTATTTCTTCATTGAGTAAAATGGCACTTCTCATTACATGATCAGCATCACATGTTCTTTTCATACAATCTGGGACTGGGCAGTCAAGTTGCAATCACAAAAAATGTAGCTGCATCACAAAAAAATGTAGCAATGGTGCTTCAAACTTGAGCTAATTTTTACAGATGGAAAATTAGATTAGCCCACATTTGCAGTGGTAGGTTAATAAAATATATCTGAGTAAGCCATATATTGCAGAACTGACAGAATTCATCACTTGTCTATATGAGAAATACCAGGTCATTAGAACAGTTTCTATTTATTGTGTTTTTCTAGAGGCTTCCTTCTGTACAGGAGGCAGTTACTTTACTAGGATGCAATATATCTTCCCAGAAAGAAGGTTGCACAGTCACATTTACTAACCACAGCTCTCTTATTTAATCTTTTCAGTTATGCTGTCCTGCAGTTAGCTTTATTTCTCTTTTCTCTAATAATAATAATAATAATAATAATTAAAAATCACTTGGGAATTATTGTTTCTGTCATGTAAAAATGTAAAATGGAACAGTATCATGTAACAGTGAAGAGGGATCATATCCAGCTGTGCTACACAGATTTTGCATATGCATAATTTGGAGTCCCTCAAGATGAGTTAATACAAAATACAACAAAAGCATATAGTGCACAACTCCTAAAGAAAAAGAATATAGGACCAGAATATAAGCCCATAGAAAAGCAACAGGATGCAACATTAAATATCTGAAAAACACTCATACAACGTCATAAACTAAGGAAATTAGCTGAATGCATTGATTTCATTAAGCCATATTATCAGCAGTCCAAACCCATCCTTATTTTTTAATAGAGAACAAGTATGAAGGTTATGGAAGATGTTAAGTAAACTGTCGTGTAGATTCTTGTTCCTTTGTTGTTGTTGTTGTTGTTGTTTTAAAATCTTAATTTTGCTAGGCAAAGAGCTAAGGTTATATAACTAAGAACATAACAGTTTTATATCAATGTATATTACCATGACTAAATGATCAGACTATGTCCAGTTTTATGGCACTGTTCTAGACTTGAATTAAGGCTGTCATTATGTTTTGTTTCGTTTTGCTTTCATTTTGTTTTTCACATTTACAGAATTGCTGACACTTATTCCTGTCTTTGCAACTAACCAAGGAAGAGTCTTTGTCTCAGGTGACGTCTTTGCTAAATAGAATAAAAATCATTTTGCCCTTTGGGTGACTTTGAGCATCTAAAAAGTACATTCTAAGCAGTATTTTACCCATGACCTTTTCACTTCTATTTGTAATTATTTTTCCTCTCCTTTTCCATTTTTTTTATTTCTTTATGGCTCTTATCATTATTAATTATTATTATTGTTATTGTTATTGTTATTATTTCCTATAACATTCAAAAAATGCAACCTCAGGAAATGAAATTATCACAGTGAGATCTAAGCAATTTCTTTTGAATCCCATTCACCTTACTTTATGGTAGTTAGAAAATTCAAACGGATAGAAAGATCAGGGAGGGAACTGACAGTTTCTCAATAAATGGGTTCATAGAACACAACTGAAAGTCTGATGCAAAATTCTAATTTTAAATCAGTAGAGGAAAGGAGTGGTGCCTTTTCTGCCCCATAGAGAACATTTTCCTATAATTTTCCTACTGTTTATTTTGAGCTGTTGCTTGTCACTTCATGATGTTGCCTGTTTTTAAAATTAGCCTTCCTGGAATTTTCAGAGGTTACGCTGATCTATATATGGAACAGAAAACTGCATTATTTAATTTAATTTAATTTAATTTAAATTTATTTTATTTTATTTTATTTTATTTTATTTTATTTTATTTTATTTTATTTTATTTTATTTTATTTTATTTTATTTTATTTTATTAAGGAAGATTTTTAAGGCAGAGTTTCTGCTTAAATTTAAAATTTACAGCAGATGACTCAACTCTGTAATCCTTATTTATATGAAAACAAGCAAACAAAACCCTGCTGGAGTGAAAACATTCCCTAAGCAAGAACTGTGCTAAGAATTCGTCTCCTAATTTTAGTTTTGTTGTTGTTGTTGTTGTTGTTGTTGTTGTTGTTGTTGTTGTTGTTGTTGTTCTTCTTCTTCTTCTTCTTCTTCTTCTATTTTATTTATTTATTTGTTTATTTATTTATTTATGAATTTTATATAATGTATCCATTATAAACCAGTTACCAAGTCTACCTTATAAATGCAGTGGAAACTGACAGGATTTGTCAAAAATGCATTTTTGTCCTTTAATCCCACTGAAGCCAATGGAAAGGCAAAGGCTCCTTCAAAGCTTAACTTGGATGCTCAGAATCACTTTCTAGAAGACTGTCTAGCCCTTCATTGAGTGTTGTGAAATCTGCTGGGATATTAGTCTAATTACAGAATATCCCCTGGGGCATGTCTATAGATAACACTCTCATCCGTCTTTACCTCAGAGCTCTGTTTTAAGACATAATTAATTGCCTGCTGGGGTGCCTCTATCTTTTTTGTGAGCATAAAAAGATCTGAGGGCAGCTACCTTAGGATAGACTCCTGCCTTTTAGATGAACTGCACTTGGAAAAATCAGTCCCACTCCACAGTCATAAAGTATAAATATGCTAAAAAGAATCTTAACTGGAGATGTATTTAAGTTGATAATTCAATTTCGGCAGCAGATTTAATTTGTAAATTTATATTGGAAATAAAACCACAAAAATTCTTTAATAACTCTTCTGTGGATTACAGTATACCTATATTTAAAAAAATAATAAAAGCAATATTAACTTTTTCTCCAAAAATTGTCAAATCATAGCATAAAAGAGAACTATGAAACTTCTTTATTAAACACCTGACACTGTATTCAAAGAATTGTTTGTGAATGTCATTAGGAAAAAGCACAAAGCAGTAAAACATCCTCATGACACTGTAACAAGATTGGAGTAGTTGAGTATGAAATGCATACTTTTTAAAAAAATTTATATAGTTCCCTGATCTTTATTTTCTCCAGACAATTTTCAGTCAACAGGCAACATCATAGTTAATTCTAATGGAGGAACTACAGTTTTCAATGTAGGAGTTAAAGTGTCAAAAAAAGCATAGCTTTCATATAAATTTTAAAATAATAATTTTAATCTTATTAATTTCAAATGGCAATCAATATACCTGTATTATGCAGAACTTTTGCGTGCATATAATTAAATTATTTACCTGCTTTAATAGAAGAAAGCATGTTATTAGAAAAAGTGGTGAAATTGTTTAAAAGTGAGATCTCATTTTGCTTTCTTTACATACTAATCCATACAATAAATTCTGTCTTATTGAACTACTGGACCTTGAAGGGTGATACCCTAAAACTCATATCAACATGATGATTATATCTTTAGCACCTTTTGGTTCATTAAAAATCTCATACATTAAGACTGTCTTTTAACTCTTAAACATTTTATGCCACTTTGATTGTGTCTTTGCAGATTCTTAAGTCCAAATACTTAACTTTAAGTTAAGTCCAAATACTTTTAAAGAGTTGTTATTTTATTTTAAACTCCATTGAATGTTTTATATTAACACAGACTTAGTGGGGGAACTGCCACAGTAGTTCAATTCATGTTCGACATCTTATTTATGTTATTATATTTATATATTTTGTACGTTTATTTATTTTGCATGTAAAATTAATATGATAAATATTCCTATTGCTACAAAAATGCATACACATTTTAGAATGAAAGCAAAGAGATATTTTAAAAGAAGAAAGGAAAAAATAAAAACACAGAAATTAGGCTTGCATATTTCAAGAAGGAAAGAACTTTGCAACAAAGGGGTCTATCAAATTGTCTTACTGTTACAAAAGTATTTTAGGGCCTACAGTTATCGATAGGTTAGATTAGATTAGACTAGACTAGACTAGACTAGACTAGATGACAATACAAGAAATAATTACTATTTCTTTGATTTTTTTTTTTCTCTCTGCTGCTTCTGGGTCATAAAGCCATAGCATATTTTACTTATTATTTATTTATTTATTTATTTTAAATTCCCACTCTAACGTGCTTAAATCCTAAATTATTGTCATTAGGATGAGAAGAAGCAATGACTTGTTACCATACTGATGACTCTTACAGAATCATTCAGCACATTTATCAATTGCTCTTCACCCAAATGGAATGTACTTCACAATTGAGTGAAACTAGCAGTATTAAAAATTAAAAATATTTTCCTATTGGATATAGTAATGAGGAGGTTTTTATTTGCCAACATGCCAGATAATTTATTAATCTCAATCATTGTGACCTGTCTTCTATATTTATGGCAAAGCAATAAATCTGTACATTATGACTGTTAAGTACAATGCTTACTGTGTTAATGTTTTCCTCTCACTGCTCTCAAAGAACTGCATACCACTTCAGAGAGTACCTGATGCTTCACTAAGGTGAGTTCAATGGAAAATTAATTCATATCAGTCATTTGTTACAGCTTCTGACAATGATTCAGTTAAATTGTGTAGGAAGGGTAAAGCTATGTTGTCATGACCATTGCAGCATTGTGGACAAAGGTTAGACGAAATACCATGTCTGAGATTTTGCTTCTGTTATAAACTGTCAAGTATTTCAATAGTTGAGTATTTCAATAGCTGAACATAGTGAATAGTGGGGAGTAAGATTTCTATTTTTTCCATATCTAAAACCTGGGGATGTACAACACATCTCCTGCTGATCTACTTGCATTTGCGACCTTCCTAGGATGTATCCCTGTTCTCAGTTCATCTCAGATGACCCCCATGAGCCAAGTGTGATAAGAGGGGAAGATCAGGAGAGCTATTTCATAAGGGAACTATTAAACCAAAAACAAGTATTACTTCTGAAAGAACCATAAGCATTGTGTATGGAATGAACTATAGGATTTAGTGAGGATTTTTTTTTTTTTGCCTGACTTTCCCACTTTAGAATTATTTATATATAGAATTCTGTTGTACATCCCCAGATTTTAGATATGGAAAAAAATAGAAATCTTACTCCCCACTAATGTTCAGCTATTGAAATAGTTGACCACATATTATTTAATGCAATGATACCCATATGTTTACTCATCCAGCTATCACTGAGAGAAGGCACAGAATGAGGTAAGGGCAAGATTGGATCCATCCTTCTTTTTTGTTCTGCTCTCTTATTCACAGAAATCACAATTCAAGGAAAGCGTGTACTAGAAAATACGATGTACTACATCAAGATTTTCTATATCAAGACATGATAAGAATAGAAGTATATTCACTGGCAGTTAAACAGGCCAGGAATCTCAATCCCAGTCTAGTTTTATGTCATCTAACAAGAGTAGAAAATAAACTATAATTTTATCTTTATAAGTTATAAAGATAAAATATGTTTATAATTTTATATTTTTATCTTTATAAGTTATAAAAAAAGACTGTTTTAAGTCTTTTTTCCACATTTAAGTCTTTTCTCCACATTTAAGTGTATAGATGTCATTAAATATATATATATATATATTGCATGGATTTTTCTTTATTGGCTCTATAATAATAAGAGACAATACCTTTCAAAGAGTGGGATTTTGTAGTCAGTTTTTCTTCCTGAGATAAAAAAAGGAGGAAGAACTAGTTAAGGTCTTTCCCTCCCCCCCCCCCCTTTTTTTTTTTCTCTATAAAGGAGAAGATTAAAGGAATACTCTGATAAATCTCCCCTCATTTTCTCTTTGCTTTTTTTTTTTTTTTTCCAGAAAAAAATAATAAAATTATATTGACTTTAGATGTAGAACAATCTTTTAAATCCTCATTATTCTTAGGATTACAGAGATTACATGACAGGTAACAGGTATTTCCTGAAAACAGATGCAGGGAAATGACAAGGAAATATGTAAATAAGAATTCTTTCTTTCAAACACTGAAAGAAAAAAAGGGTAAGTCACTTATGCAGTCACCTCCTTTTCTGCCATTTTGCCCTCAAAACTGTATGGTAAAGATGAATATGAATAAGACAGACTGTCCTTAAAGGAGTTTAATTAGGCTTCTTAATACAAAATATGCTAATTTGTACATGACAAATTCAGCTGAGTTTTCAAGGGTGCCCTATATTGGGAAGATACAAATGAAAGAACAGATGGAAGTTAATAACTTGTTTAGATGTGAAAGCTTTGGATTTCAAATTTGCTTCAAAACTCTGGATTCTGTATTTTTTTTATTGCAATTTCTGATCATTTAAGTACAGATTCTGTTTTTGTTTCATATAGAGTAGATCTTGCACATGGAGCAACACACCAACAATGTTGTAGAGGATGATTTATCCCTTTTTCAAAGTTATTTCCAAAGTTTGCTTTGAAAAGTGATTTAGCAATGAATTCCAGCAATGATTTCATTTGTCAAACATGCTGCAGCATTTTTTGAAGTAGTTTGCATCAGTATTGCACAGGTAGTACAGATCACATGGTAGCAGTAAACTGAGTTGGGTTCTTGGCTTCTTACACACAAACTATATTTATTTTCTTTGTAAATTGAAAGTAGTGAAGAAATGGTTATAAATTTTAAAAGCAACACATGCACCTTCTAATATAGCAATCAAAAATGACAGGACATCATCTAAAAATCAGCTGATTCCAGAACATCTAGTTGCTTTCCATAGAACAGATCTGGAATGGCTGTTGTGGTTTTTGTCTGTTTGTTTGTTTAAAAAAAAAAAAAAATCATTGACCTACAAAGAAGTATAAAAGAGAAGTACTTTTTGTTAGTTTGTTACACAAACAGCTAGTTGTTCCCTTGTTTATTTTAGATTCTTGTTCCTGGTGAACTGAAAGTTAAAGTCCTATGATAAGAGAGAACATTTTAAGGAAGAACAAGTACAGGAGTATTGATGCCTGAGAAAATTAAGTATATTGGGTTGCTTTGCCTATGCATCTGCCTATATTGGGCAGATTTCTAAACAAGCCAAGGGGTGGAACTTGTAAAGACACAAAATTATGACCTCGTTTGTGAAATCTGGAGGTTAGTAGAGGCCAGAAACCAAATTAGACCTCACAAGGAAAAGCAGAGATAAATTAGGCCAGGAAGAAAATCAACACATGTATAATGTTAAGGTACTCATATAACATACGAGTTAAAAGACAGCAAAGTATTGCACCAAGGAACTTATTAGGGAGACCTATAAACAGTCTGTAGCTGTCACTCATTCTGCAGCTCATGGCAATACTGTGGCTTTAAACCATTACTCTCTTTGAAATTATAAAAAAGTCATAATTCTTCTACTAGATCAACTAGTGCTTCTTCTGAAAAGACATCTAGTGTTCAGCACTGTGTGTCTGGTCTGTTTACAAAACCATTATACTACTTAAAATGACTTATTTAAGGTTTTAGAAATGTCGTATATATGACAGGTTAAGTCAGTAATGTGATCCAGTAATGTAAACATAAAAGCTCTTTTTTTTTTTTTTTTTTTTTTTTTTTTTTCTTTCCCTTTGTGCTTTACCTCTAGTTTTCTGAGAACATGTGTGGTAGAAGTCTTAAAATCTGTGTGTCTATTTTCCTGATTTATAGGCGTACTGGAAAACTCTTATAACTTAAAACTTATATTGTATAAAATTTTTTACTTAGAAAACATATGGCTGTTTGCAATATATGGAGACATCTCAGTATTTCATTTTGATTGCTGGGTGTTTTTTATGTATAAAATGTTTTTATTCAGGGTATAAATGTGTTTCTACTTATGATATTTGAGTGTTTGTTATTTTTCACTTGGATTGGAAGAGATTATTAGCAGAGAGCTAATAACAGAGAGGTGTGGTTACCTTTGAAATAGCAGCCCTTATCTCAAAGACTAGAGGAGGGTGAAGACTGAACTTTCTCAGGGAAGATTATATGGAAGCAATAGAACACCTGCTGAAGGATTGGAAGTCTTTCAAAATAATTAGTTTGACTAAGAAATCCAGAACTTTATAAATGGAAAGCCTTCACATTTGTAAAGAAAAAATAAATAAAATAAAATAAAATAAAATAAAATAAAATAAAATAAAATAAAATAAAATAAAATAAAATAAAATATAAAATAAAATAAAATAGGGAATTCCTTGGGAATCACCATTTTGGTGGAGCTCTGGAAGCGAGGAAGATCTACTCCCCACTTTGTGGGAGAGCTGGGGGAGCGGGCATGAGAGAAGAGAGTATTGAGATGTAGATGGCTAAAAATATGCAGGGTTCCATTCCTCTGGGCAGGGGCTCTTGACCTGCAGCCCAGGATGAAGTCTACATTCTTAACAGATGTCCACTCCTAGCCAAAGTAAAAACACATTGAATTTTGAATTTTGGCAAGCCAACTTATGAAATAATTCACTATTATAATAGTCAAAATTTCTTTATAGAATCATAGAATTATTAATTTTGAAAAGACCTGATAAATATACATCATCAATTTACTCTATAGTGCTTTTCAAAAACTCTTTCACTTTATGTTTTGCAAAAGTAACATCCTTTGAGTAAAATGTCTCTGTCTTTAATGACTATCCAAATATCCTCTAAGTATTGTGCTTCTTTCTACTTCTTTAAACATCAGACCACAATTTATTGTTACAGCTGTATCTAGAAATTAGTTCCTGCTCAATTATTATTTTTTATTTTATTTTATTTTAATATTGGAGTAATAGAGCTAATGGAGCTAATAGAGTGTGGATTCCTTAGAAATGGTCTGAACAATTGGATCTTTATTTCTTTTTTAAATTTGTCATAACTACATTCTCTGCAGGAAGGGGCTAAGATGGTTAATTATTCTATTTTCCATGTATACATGTATGTAGTTCTCTTTTGTTAAAAGGAAACATTGATTTCTATTTAAGACAATATCCAGAACACGTTCCTTTAGGACATATGTCAAAAATACTTATAGAAGCAAAATGAAGAAAGGTAGTGAGTAACAGAACTTAAGTGATGACCATTAACAAAATAATATAAATTCCAGGTACAGATTACTATCTCCAATCTAACAATATAAGACACTCATTAAAACATATTTCCTTCTTTTTCCTTCCCAGAAGTGAACAAAACCCACTACAAAGTGCCAAGCTGACATTAGTGGAATTATTTCTGTTTACTTGGCAAAGCATAACACACAGATAATATTTCATTATTATTATTATTATTATTATTACCTTGGTTAGGCTTTTTCTTCTGTTCTAAGAAAATTGGTTCTTTGTCCACTGAAATTAATACCATTTTCATTTACTCCAGACTGTTAATTTTCCATTCTCAAAGACAAGACCTAACAGCTGATTACTGTTTCAATATCAGTATATATATGGTACTGTTTCAGTTTTCACTATATATTTTAAAGTGCATGTTTGTCAAAAAGTCTAATTAGAAACTAAATGTTTTGAGATTATTACTTAAGGCAAGTTTTATTCTTGTTCTTGTTCTTCCATTTACTGGTAGTAATTCTAAGTACTTTGTAGCATATTGTTTTGGACAGTGACTTTACTAAGAGATAGGAAGTACAATCTATTAGAAAGTAACCTGTGTCTTGTGAGACTGGGAAGAAGAGTGAGTTTCATTCACACTGAGAGTGAAAAGTTTGTGTAAAGCAACTCTAATGTAGCTGTGAATAGAAAAGGTTTCTAGGACGACAAGTACCTTATTCTTTCCCTTTCTCAGGGAAGGTGCTGAACTATATTATACAGTATGAGTGACTCCCTGAAGAGCTAGGTAAGGGTAATTGGGAGGGTGGCAAAGAAAAAGGGAAAGGAATTCGTATTTTTTTCCCAGTCTCTTAAGTAAAAAAAATATATATATAATAATAATAAAAAATAAATAAATACACCCAAATAATTCTGAAATGTAAATGAAAAGAATAATAATTTTGTATTTTTTTTAATATCATCAAAATATAAATTTTAATTAAACAAACATTCTAAAATCTAACAAAATTAACCAATTTCAAGTATGTCAGATGTAAACACTGTTCCAAGCTCCACACAAGCATTATGAACAGTCATTTCCCCCTTTCCATTAAATCCTCACATGGATGGTTCTGCTATACATTTCTAATGTAGAATCTGAAGTTAATATTCAAGTTGTGCTCATACGTCCAACTGATGATTATTTTTAACGGAGTTGATATTTTAATACTTCACTGGACATTGAAACAATTAAAATATTTATCATACTCAGTTATGCATGTTTTCCTCAATTTCTTGTGCTGTTGAGACTGGGATACAGACATGTATTTACAACAGCTACCCTGCAACATATCTTCAGGATTGCAAGAAACATCATCTTGACTGAGAAAAAGAAAAAAAAAATAAAAAAAGTCTTCCTTGATAGGTCATTGGAAGCAGCTTTCCAATAATACTCCCTACAGAAATATACTAGCATAATGAAAGAATTAAAGTTAGCAAAAACAAAACAAAATAACACAACACAAAACAAAAAGCTAGATCAAAGTCCATCACTGTAGCTGGCTATCTTCTCACTAGATTCAGCAGGCTTTTGGTATGATTAAATGACCATACCATAGAAAAATGAAAGTGAATAACAGAAATTGCCTCTTCCAGGTCATAGAATCATAGAATGGCTTGGAGTGGAAGGGACCTTAAAGATCGTCTAACTCCAATCCGCCAAAATGAAAATTAACCCCAACCCCAGGTCATGAAAATGAATTACAGGCAATAGGCTGGGAGAAGTAAGATCCAAATTGAACCTTTCAGATTATTTTTTCTTACAAAATATTAGAAAAATAGACTTATGAATTCTCCGTATATGTAACATAAAATGCTACATGTTTAATAAGGCTTAGGTTGACATTTTTTTCAGAGATCATTTAATGTTTACTAAATTGGGGTTTTAATATTAAATGTTACCTTACAATGTTGATATACATCATGTAAAGTTACAGATACTTACTTTTATTAATTTGGCATATGACTTTATCTAATATATATATGTATATATATGTATATATATATCCACTTTGAGCAGCCAATTTCACACTAGACCCACAGAATGACTTCCTCTACTGCCTATCCTTTTCAATCTTGGCTTCAAGAGCTTTATATCATTATATAATTTTACTTGAGATCATGGCATATTTCTTTTTGTCTTGCAGGAGTTAACCTACTCCAGGGGGTTTCTCAGTCACCTCTGTAAAACTGTTATTCAGGAGGCACCAGACTTGTCAAATAAAAGAGTAAACAAAACCAGTTTAAAATATTTTGGAAGGAGTCATCAAGCAACAATGTATTTTTGTTCTAAATATGGTATGAATATTTTTACTGTAGTGGAAAATCTATGTTATTGTTAGCACGGCTTTTGTTTGTGTTGGTCTTGAGCAGAAACAGACAATGTAATTGTTTAAGGCTCCACGCTTCAGGGAGTCCTATCTACTCATCACTTCAGTTTTTCCTTCCAGCTGGCTGCACTACCTGAATACCAACTACTCAGCAGTGATCATCCATAAAAAGGCAACATCACACACATGAGCATCTACCTGCAGGCTGTAGCTGATATGCTGAATTTCATTCCCCAAACAAAAAGATGCTGTGAGTTGTTGTTTCTTTGTTTTGTTTTGTTTTTTAACAAAAAGGCTGAGCTTTTTAACAAAATCTGAGCTTGTTCTTTGAACAGAAGGATGGAAGACAAATACTGTGCAGGGAGTATCAGACAAGGGAGGTAGATGAATGGGCATGAAAGTGTGTGGTCAAGACTGGAATATGATGGTTGCAAGAAGTAGTATGAAGATATGGACACCAGAGAATATAGAGCTGAGTTCCTGCTTTGAGGAAATGGAGACAGAGGAGGAGGAAGAAGGCAGATAGATGTAGGACATATAGAAAGTTGGAAGTGTGACCAAGCCAGAAGATGAGCTTTCAAGCACAGAAGTCTACAATGCTTAAGGTCACATCTGAGATATAGATACATAGATGTACAGGGGCACAACAACCCCAAGCAGAGCTACAGTCTGGGAGATGACTGTTTAGAAAGCTGCCTGGCATAGAAGGACCTGGGAGTATTGGTTGATAGTTGGCTGAATATGAGCCAGCAGTGTGCTCAGGTGGCCAAGAAGGCCAACAGCATCCTGGCTTGTATAAGAAACAGTGTGGCCAGCAGGGCTAGGGAAGTGATTGTCTCCCTGTACTTGGCTCTGGTGAGGCTGCACCTCGAGTACTGTGTTCAGTTTTGGGCCCCTCACTACAAGAAGGGCATTGAGGTGCTTGAGTGAGTCCAGAGAAGGGCGATGAAGCTGGTGAGGGGTCTGGAGAACAAGTCTTACAAGGAGTGGCTGAGGGAGCTGGGATTATTCAGCCTGGAAAAAAGGAGGCTCAGGGGCGACCTTATTGCTCTCTACAGGTACCTTAAAGGAGTCTGTAGTGAGGTAGGGGTTGGTCTGTTCTCTCACAGAGAGAGTGGCAACAAACTCCTCTTGGTAGTACCAGATGATGAACAAGGAGAAATGGTAAGAAATGGAAAGTTGAAATGTTCAGATTCTACATATGGAGCACAACAACAACAACAAAATCTAGGAGAGTAATGGAAACCGAATAAGTGTCATAGAGACGCTGTGCAATCTTCATTAATGGTGCTTTTCAAAAACTGATTAATCAAAAATCCATAGCTGACCATATCTAATGTGATGGTAGATCTGCTTCAACAGGGAGGTTGAATTGGAAAACAATCATCATTCTAGCCAACACTTCTTTGATATCTATGTTTTTGTACATTTTTTTTTTTCAGTTAAATTAGTTTGAATTATGTATGTCTGATTTTTTGTCATGGTTTTGGACAGGACAGAGTTAATTTTCTTTCCGGAGGCGCTTACGCAATGTTATTTTGGGGATTTTGGGTGAAAATAGTGGTGATAGCACACCAAATTTTTTGGTCCTTGTGGAAAAGTGTTTACAGAGAGCCAAGGAGCCAAGGACTTTTTTTTTTTTTTTTTTTTTTTTTTTTTTTATTCTTATGCTGTCCTGCCAACCAGGAGGCTGGGGGTGCACAAGAAATTAGGAAGGGACACAGCCAGGACAACTGACCCAGGCTGACCAAAGAAATATTCCACATCACAATGCATAATGCTCAGCAACCAAAGATGCAGTAAAGAAGAAGAAGGACAGGGTGATATTCAGAGTGATGGCATTTGTCTTCTCAGAAAACCATTACATGTGATGAGCCCTGCTTTCCTGGAAGTGGCTGAACACCTGTCTGCCAATGGGAAGTAGTGAATAAATTCATTTATTTGCTTTCCTTGCATGCATGGTTTTTGCTTTACTTCGTAGACTTTCTTTATTTGAACCCATGAGTTCTTGCACTTTTACCTCTCTGATTCTCACCTCCATCCCACCTGGAGAGAGTGAATGAGTGGCTGCATGGTACTTAGCCACCTACCAGGGCTAAACCACAACATTTCTGTATGGATTTCACGTGTAAGGAAGGAAAAAAAAATGCAACAATTAAACTGGGAAAAATTAAAAAGCAAAACAAACAAACAAACAAAAACAAAAACCAAAACATATATCTCTCCAATCTTAAACAGATAGCCATTAGAAACAAGTACTGTCTCTGAGAGATTCAGTGGAAACTACCTTATAATAAAACAGTATTTACTACTCATAGAGTACTAACTTTAGGTGAATTACACTTAGCAAACCCAGCAGCAGTCATATCTAGCTGTTTCACTAGAATGTATATATTAACTCCATTACTTATGTTACTGCTGAACTTGTTCTTGCATACAGTTTGTGTTTTTGTTTGTTTGTTTGTTTCTTTCTTTCTTTCTTTCTTTAATGCAGCTTCCAAATAAATTATCTTCAGATGTGTTTAAAGTCAATTTTGAGTTAGGTGAAATCTTCACAGCATTGTACAACAAACCTAGTAAATTACTGTATCCCTTTGCAGCTCTAAATTCCATCATTGTCAAAGACATTTGCCTCATTCATTGAGCCTCTAGTGAACTGTTTTGAGGAAGCAGTTGAAAATTTACATACTGAAATACTGAAAAGACCATATAGAATGTCTGAGTAATTTGCACTTACCTTCAGCTGTTTAAAATGAAATATAAAATAGCCATTGAAATCAGAACAATTTGCACTCTGTGTTATGAAATTTGTAATGATCTCAATACTCCAAGAATCATTGAAATAAGTCAACATGTTTCTTTGAGAAAAAATGTAGTTTTAAATGTATACATGAAATATTTTGGTAGCAAAATAGTAAAAAGCTATTTATATTGAGCCTGAGAAATGGAAAACCTTTATCTCCAAGATTCTGAAAACAATGAATATAAAATTTTCTTTTAGTGAAATTTCTTAAAGGATAAACCTAAGATTTTAGGACATATTTTCTCTTACAGTTTGATATTTTGACATAAATTGATAGGTCCATTATGCTTGGAGGTTTTGGTAATTTAGTTTTTAAATAAAGATGGTGTATGGTCTTTCAAAACTGTCAAGTCCAAAAATCTGAACATAGAAATTATTTTTGTGCAGTGTCATTATTCTCCCCTCCAACATCTCCTTAGCCACAGCATCCACTTTTTGATGCTGAATGCAGCTAAGGTGGGAAAAGAATCCTCAGTGTTCTGGTTGGGGCATCTGGGACTTGAGGTGGTGAAAGGGCCACAAAGACATGCAAATTCTCCAGCCTAGAGCTGCCACTTTCTCTCATGTAAACTAAGTCTTTTGCAGCTATTGACTTCGTAATTTCTTGTTTGGTCATATAACTTGATTCACCAATGTAGTGGGTTATACTGGGCTAGCAGCCAAACTCCCACCAGCTGCTTGCTCACCTCTCTTCCCCCAGTAGAAAACTGGGAAAACAGGAATGAGAAAACTTGTGGGTCAAGATGAAAATGGTGAGATCCATTACCAAATACTATTGTGGGCAAAACTGAGTGAACTTGGGAAAATTAACCTAATTTATTCCCAGTTAAAATAAATATTTAATTACTGATTCAGGTAGTGAAACAGGGAAACAAACAAACAAACAAAAAAAGACACATTAAAACAAGCTACTTCTTCCCCTCATTCCCAGGTTCAACTTCACTCCATCACTCCATACTCCTTTTATGCCTGCAGGTTAACTCTGCCTTCAGCAAGGAAAAGGGAAAGCACACCGTATGTCAGTGCATAGCAGTTTCTGCCCCTTTCTTCTTCTCATAGCTTTCCTCTTCTCCAGCATGAGTTCTTCCACGGACTGCAGTGCTTTAGGACAATATTCTCTGGTGCGGGACTTCCTCAGGCAGAAGGGTATATCAGCTCCATCATGGGGCTCCTCGCTCTCCCGCTGTAGTGACCATGACGTTCCCTCTGCTGTTTCTCACTCTTTTTGTTCCCTCCTCTTCTCTCTGTCTTTTTATCCCCATTTTTAAACTATGCTTCCCTGAGGCATCACAGTTTTACCAGCTAGGCCCAGCCATGCCCTGTGTTGGGGCCATTGGACCCATTTGGAACTGTCTGTGTCTGGCATGCGGCAGCCCTGGCCTCTCTCCACTGAGGTGCCCTGCAGCCCTGCTGCAAGCACTGGGGCACGGACACACAGTACAAGGAGCTACACAGCCTCCTCATAAAGCTTCATCAAATCTTGTCTTAGAATTCTGGCAGATTAGAAGATAATCATGTAGTTTTCTTCCTGGTTTGTTTATTTGCTTCCTTTAAGTACACATGAATAAAAGAAAATCATTTTGATGCAGATTAACTGTGTTTTATTTGCAGACAAAATAGAATATATCTGTATTGCCAAAAAAAAAAGAGTATGACTGTATGTACAAACCCTTGACCTGCCCATCAAAATTAGACAACAGAAAGGTGTTGCTGTTCACAGAGAAAATACTTTATGATGTTAGGAAAACCTTGAAACACTTACAGATTTTTTGATAACATGCCTATTCAAATTTTCTTTCCATAAAATCCAACATGTAATAATAGAGTTAGCGAAATGTTTTGTTGTTGTTGTTGTTATTTTGCTTGTTTGTTTCAGAGAGAGGAGCTGAATGAAATATAGAAGATAGACATCAACTATTGATGAAGTCTACCTGGACTTCAGCAAAGCCTTTAACATGGTCTCCCACAGTATTCTCCCAGAGAAGCTGGCAGCCTATAGGTTGGACAGGCACTCTCTTTATTGGGTTAAAATCTGGGTGGACAGCCAGGCCCAGAGAGTGGTGATAAATGGAGTTAAATTCAGCTGGAGAATGGTCACAAGTGGTATTCCCCAGGCATAATTTCTGGGGCCCATACTCTTTACTATCCTTATTGGTGATTTGGATGACAAAATTGAGTGCACCCTCAATATGTCTGCAGATGACACCAAGCTGGGGGGAAATGTTGATCTGCTCGAGGGTAGGAAGGCCCTGCAGAGAGACCTGGACAGGATGGGTGGATGGGCAGAGGCCAATGGGATGAAGTTCAACATGGCGAAGTGCTGGGTCCAGAACCTTGGTCACAACAACCCCATACATTGCTACAGGCTCAGCGTAGAGTGGCTCAGAAGCTATGCAAAGGAAGAGGATCTGGGGGTGATGTTCATGCTCATCTGAACATGAGTTGACAGTGTGTCCGGGTGTCCAAGGTATCAGGAATAGTGTAGCCAACAGGACCAGAGAAGTGATTGTCCCCTTGTATTCTGCTCTGGTGAGGCCACACCTCAAGTACTGTGTTCGATTTTGGGCCCCTCACTACAGTAAAGACATTGAGGCCTTGGAACATATCCAGAGAAGGACTGTGAAGCTGGTGAAAGGTCTGAACCACAACTCCTGTGAGGAGCGGTTGAGGAAACTGGGGTTGTTTAGTCTGGAGAAGAGGAGGCCCAGGGGAGACCTTATTGCTCTCTACAGCTACCTGAAAGGAAGCTGTGGGGAGCAGGGGGTTGGCCTCTTCTTGCAGATAACTAGTGATAGGACAAGAGGGAATGACCTCAAGTTGTGCCAGGGAAGTAGAAATTTCTTCTCAGAAAGAGTAGGCATTGGAATAGGTTGCCCAGGGAGGTGATGGAATCGCCTGCCCTGGGGATGTTTTAGAAAAGGTTGGATGTGGTATTTGGGGACATGGTTTAGTGGGTGACTTTTGTGGTAGGGTGATGGTTGGACCAGATGATCTTGGAGTTCTTTTCCATCCTTAATGATTCTTTGATCCTATGAACTGATATCTCTCTTTTAAATACTATGCTGAGTAATGGCTTGGAAAATTAGGCAATTAAGGTTTGTTTATGAAAAATAAACCATAATAAAATGGGATTATGAGCTACTCAAATGATTAAAAAAAATAAATTAGGTTCACATATACAGTAAATAAAAATAATATTAGATTTTTTTAACCAGGGAAGGATAGTTACATAGGAATTTATCCTGAAAAATTGAAATGTGCTAATTCCCTTATATGATAACAGTAACAGGAAAAATAACTGAGATCTGTGTCATTTATGAAGAATTAATAAGTATGTTTACAGGTTAAACCTAGGTTTTGAGTTTTTAGCTACTAAGGAAAGTAAAAATATGTCAGATAACCAATAGTGAAATTTCTCACAGAAATATCTAGTTCTCAGTCATCTTTATCTAACAACAGTTTTGCAGTTTTGGAGGGAATCCAAAGAAGAGACTCCCAGAAGTTAAACAGTTTGGTGCAGTATGGAATATGGAAAATCTATAATCAGATCTCAGCACAACCTGATCCACAACTGAATCTGGACCTATGAAATCCACGGTCAACTCTAATCATTAGGCTGTTTATGATATAGTGAAAATTCTCTCCTCTTTGAGAGAACTTTCGCTTGTGACATAGTAATAATTGGTTTTTTGTTTGTTTGTTTGTTTGTTTTTTCGTTAATCTCAAGGAACCTAAAGTTACTATTTAATAATACAGAGAAAACAGAAAAAAGTAGTGTGAGTCATTGAGTGAGTCTACATTACAGACTGATAAAAAAATCCAGTGAGGAGGACTGTAGGATGATTTTACACAATCTGTTACAGTTTCAGGATCATCTGTGCATGCCACATCTTTACTAGCACTAACATTTCTGCTTGAGATGACATCCAGCTGCTGGAGAACCTAGGATCCACTCGTCATCCTACTGAGTGACTTCTTTTCCTAGTGTACTTTTTGCTCATTATAATATCATTATAATGCCAAAACACACCTCCATCCCAAAAGCTACCCACCTCCAAGGTGCGACCACCCCTCACCGAGCATGCGCTCTGAATTTCTTGGAGCCCATTACTTTAAATGGAGACGGAAGAACTTTTTGCCAATCATAACTAAGATATGTTTGACTAGAGTCACTCAAGCTCCATCTAAAAGATAGAAAATAATATAAATTGGCCTAAGAGAGAGGGGATGTTAGGGAAGATACCACCTTCAGGGGAGATACCATCCTGAGGGAATACAACATCCTGAGGACCTCCTGACTCCTGGGATCAGTCGATGGGCTGAGCCTCTCTTCTGCCCCCATTGGGATGCCTTTGGGTGAGATTTGAACACTTGATTATAAATCTTTCTAGAATCTTTGATCCTTTTAACATGTTAATTTCTAGGCTGTGCACCTTTAACACCTGTAATACCTGTAACACCTGTAACACCTGTGTATTTCATGCATGCTAGCTTGCTTTTGCAGACAGTCACTATCACCGGCAATCCAAAGAACCTGGTTATCTGTTGCTGTAATAAATCACACTTGGTTGAATTGTCATAGCTCTCATTAAGTGCAACTAGGGTAAGGGTGGTTATACGTTATTGGTGAATCTGTGACAGTGATAGTTCAGTGTTCTGAATCCAACCAGACCCCAGATGGTTAACACGTTATTGGTGATTATCCGACCAGACCCCAGACAGTTAATTCGTTATTGGTGAATCCGACTGGACCCCAGATGATTAATGCATTATTGGTGAATCCGACTGGAGCCCAAACTGTTAATGCGTTATTGGTGAAATCTGTGATTGTGACCGGACACCAGACAGTTAATCCATTATTGGTGAATATCCGACCGGACCCCAGACAGTTAACGCATTATTGGTGCATCCGACTGGTTCAGTACCCTGAATCCAACCGGTCCCATAACGGTTAATCAGCTACACCCCTTAACGCGACACCTTGTTGTGGTGGTTTTACTCAGGTGGGCAGCCGAGCTCCACCACAACCACTCTCTCACTCCCCCTCTCCTCAAAGATGAAGGGGGAGAAAATACAACACAGAGAACTCATGGTTTGAGATGAGAAAGGTTTAATTAAAGGGAAAGGAAATGGGGAGAAAAAGAAACAAAAGAAACAATAAGTCCGCATGGAAGCACAGAGACAAGGGAAAAAATTATTCTCTACTTCCCATCAATGAGCGATGTTTGGCCACATCCTGGGAAGCAGGGCCTCAAAACGCGTAGTGGTTGTTCAGGAGGAACAGCCCCCTCCCCCATGAGAGCCCCCCTTTTTATTGCTGAGTGTGACATCAGGTGTTATGGAATATCCCTTTGGTTGGTTTAAGTCAGCTGCCCTGGCAATGTCCCCTCCCCAGCCTGCTGTCTCTTGGAGGCTTGGAAGGAGTCCTGATGCTGTGCCAGCACCATGAAGCAATAGACACAACACTGGAGTGGTATCAGTGCTGTTCCAGCTACGAGTGCAGAGCACAGTACTGTGTGGGCTGCTGCAGGGAAAGGTGACTCCAGCTCGGACAGACCCAACATACTTGTTTAAAAAGTGTCTAATAAAAATGGGAAAAGAATTATTTTATCTATCCTTGGTTTTCTCGGTTTTCGTCTTTTGTCCAATACTTCAGGTCTTTTTATCCTTTTGCTCTTTTCATTTTTTTGTTCTTTATTCATTTTCTTCCAGTTACTCATCTGCTTCTGAAGGTGTTTGCTCTGATTCTTACCTTACAGGTTCTTGATGCCTACAACAGTCTCACCTTCTGCTACACAAAATGATATTGTTATGTGAAGAACAAATCATAGTGTGTGTCCACAATGAAAAACAAACTATTTGCAGAAGGACTAGCCTACTTGTTTAAGTAGGCTATTGCTGACAATTAAAACTTAATTTCTTAGAATCATAGAATGTCTTGAGTTGGAAGGAACATTAAAGATTATCTAACTCCAGTCCCTCTGCCATAGGCCACCCACTAGATACTAGAACTGCCCATAAATTAAATTAGGTTGTAAATTATAACACTTCTAACCATGACAGGAGTGACATTTCAGGGGATTAAAATTCAAAACTAATAAACAGATCAAGATCTATCTTGGAGCTAGTGAAAGCAGTTATGATGAATTTGCCTCCTACAGAAGCTGGAGCTGGCCAATCTAAACTTAAAGTATATATAGTGGCTGATATTTTTCTTTTGTAGCATGCACCTGTAAGCCTGTATTGGGTTTATTTTTCAAGGTTTTGATAATGGGGGGCTTCAGGGGTGGCTTCTGTGAGAAGAATCCAGAAGCTGCCCCATGTCAGATCACAGCCAACGCCAGACAACTCCAAAAGGGACCCACTACTGGCCAGAGCTGGGCCAGTGAGCAATTTCCCTGTGCCACTCTGGGGGAGGGTATGGAACAGGGTGGATGTGGGGAAAATGTTTTTAATTTGTTTTTATTTTCTCACTGTTCTTGCCTGTTAGTAAGAGGGAATAAATTACATTAATCTCCCTATGCTGAGTCTGTTTTGCCCATGACTATAACAGTTGAGTGATCTCACTATCCTTATGCAAACCCTTGAGCCCTTTTCATAGCATTTTCTCCCCCTTTCCCTTGGAGTAAGAAAGCGGTTGTGGTGGAGTTCAGCAGCCCAGCAGGGTAAAACCAACACAAAGCCCACAGTTATAAAAATCTACATACTCTGCCACTCCCTGGCACTTCCCTGGGAGTGCACTCAAGGTTTATGTTTATGTCGTGCCATAGACTGCAGGGAACAACATCACATGGAACATCATCACCACCCTGCACTGATTTCAGCAACCTTGACCAGCAGCTTTGGGCCATTGTGCACCCCTTCTCATACCAGTCCCCACATTTACATTAACTGCTTTGCTTTTGGTTGCACATCTTGTTTTTATCACTCCTGATCACTTGTGCTCCCTGGACATGTGTTAAATAGGAAGCCAGATACAAGGCCTACCTATGACATTTCGTTCTCAGCAGGCAACTTCTCACATTATCTCTTGGTTCCTGGTTGCAGCTGACTGGTCCACCTGCCATTCCTTTCTCCCATGCAGCATACCAAATGTGCCTCAGTGTGCCCTCCTACGATTAAATTACACTGCTTTTGGAGAGCAGGATAGACAGATTAAGGTGAGAAAGTGAAGGATGTCATATTTAGGAATGTGCTTATTGGTAATATGATCTGTTCATCTCAGTTAATATATCTGCTGTGGAGTTGGTTAAACAGCTAACATTTGAGAGGACTAGAATTAGCGGTGCTATTGCAATTAAGGAAGGGAATTTCTGTTCTTTCAGCTCAGAAACTTGTACTCAAATGTTTTGTTTTGTTTAATTTCAAGGAGAAAGACTTTTGTAAAGAATCATTTTTATATTTTAGCTTCTTAATTAGTTATCAATTTCATATACACATAGATTGTTTTTTTTGCTATAGTAGTGAAAATATTATCTGTCCTTGCTATTACTAATATACAAAACTTCTTACTAGCTACTTGATTTGCAAATATAGAACTCAGAAAAATACATTATTAAGAATGTAAGATGCAAATAAAATACAAATGAATTGGATATAACAAAAATATTTTATTTCTAGTTATGTTATCTTTCAAATTAAACAAAGTCTTTGAAATAATAAATTATTATCAATAAAATATTCCTGAAAGCATTTAAACAAAACAGATGTTATACATCTGAATTTCTGAGGATCTACTGCTAGGTATCATTTTTCTTGACATTCTGAGATTCTGACATATTTATAGAATATAGAAACCTCTGGGAATATCTGAAATTAGATCGGAATTTTATATGGTTAAATAATGAACTAAAATAATTATAGAACAACTACAGTCTTCAAGTCTCCATGGGCTACAGGTCCGGCCCGGAATCTGCTCCGGCAGGGGTCTTCCACAGGCGGCAGCCTCCGTTGGTGCAGGGCCACCTGCTCCACTGCGGTCTCCTCCACGGGCTGCAGTGTTGAACCCTGCTCCACCATGGTACTTCATGGGCTGCAGGGGGACATCCTGCTTCACCATGGTCCTCACCACAGGCTGCAAGCCACAGGGGACTTCTGCTCCGGCGCCTGGAGCACCTCTCCCCCTCCTTCTGCACTGACCTTGGCGCCTGCAAGGCCGTTCCTCACTCCTTTCACTCTCTCAGCTGCTCTGTGGCACAGCATTTTTTCCCTGTCTCAAATATGCTCTCACAGAGGTGCAAAACAACATCGCTTATTGGCTCGGCTCGGGTCAACAAAGGGGCCCTTACCAAACATGGGGCAGCTTCTAGATCCTTCTCACAGAAACAACCCCTATGGCCCCCTTTTATCAAAACCTTGCCAGGTAAACCCACTACATCAAGAAGTATACATGTATATGTGTATGAAGAGAAAGGAGGAAGGATCTCTTAGAATTGTCAGTAAAGACAATGTAAGCATTACAATATGCAACATTATAAAGCATTAGATGAATATAAAGCATTAGATAAATAACTTGATTTTTCACATTTAAATTTTTCTAGATACATGTTGAACAATGCCAGCAGCACATTCCAGGATTCAGTAATGAATTCTTAGGTTTTCTAGAAAAGGAACAGAAATAATTTTTTAACCTTTGCTGTATACAAGATGATCACATTTCCCAATCCATTGTTCAGTGTTCATAAAAACATGCAAAATAAAATATCTTAGATGTTTTGGAACATCTAACATAAATTCAGTATGAATAATACTAATGTTGTTAAAAATGTAGATAACTAAAGCTCCTGTTATTAACCCGACCTTTTTAATTAGTATACACTTTGTGTCAGTTAGTTAAAGAAAGTGTTTTAGAACTGAAAACTGATTGGGTGCAGATATGCTGGTATAAATCAAGAATTACACAATTACACACAGTGTGAGAGGATAGCAAAGTCCAAAATAGAATAATAAGACAGGGTGTAGATGTGAGAGACTGCACATTTTGAACAGGTGGTAGATTTTCAAAGACAAATGCTTTCAACATATAAATAAATAAATGTAGCTTGAAAATTTATTTGATTCTTAAAAGGTTTATGCTCTTAAATCTTTCCTGGCTAGAATCCACTCTTCTTGAATCCACTGAAAAACTTCCCATTGATTCATCAGCTCATTAAAAGTTTTTGCAAATGCTCTGCGGAATATACTGTTCTCAGAAATTACTGTTAGGAGCTGCCTAATCCAGGAGTCAAACAAAAGGAAGCTACTGCAGCGCCATGTTCCCTGGTCCAGATTTCCAGTAAGCACCAATGCACTCAAGACATACACGTTTGCATACACTGTTTGCCACACAGATCAACACAGACAGAAAGCACAGCACTTATGCAAACATAAACAGTACAAGTGGACTCATGCTGTTCTCCTTTCTAGCTAATCAAGAATAAATCCTGTTAGTGGAAAATGTATATATACGGTATGTATGTATACACTGCAGCAGCTGGGCCCAGGCACTCAGGCTGCCTGGTAGCTGTCCCTGGATCCCAGTCTCCTCAGTTGCTGGCACCTGATCTGTGAGCCCGCAAAGCCATAGCCCCACTTCAGTTGCTGGTATTCTTTCCTGCATGTGCACACACACACACATGCATGCCAGTAGCTATCCTTGGTCTGTTCAGTAGCTGGCCCTAGACCTCCTGGTCTCACAGCTGCCTCATGCAAAGACACATACATGCAAAGGAGTCCCTCCATTACTATGTCCCCAAAGGCACTAATCATCCTCCATTGGGGGATCAAGGTGTCAGAGTTTTGAGTGCCACCCTGTGGCCATAGGCTGAGTATCCCTTGGGGTCAACCACGAAAAAGCTGGCCTGGGGCTCTGATTGCTCTGATGAGGTAGTTGGGGTTTCCTTGCCTGCCATTGTTCCTGTTGGCCCCTTTAGTTTCACAGAGATGAACCTATAATACCATAAATTAACAATTGCGTGCACTCTTCTATTAACTGATATATACCTTTCAGTTTTCAACATGAAGAGATGCTTAAAGAATTACACAATGACAAATATTTCTCTTCAGAAAATAGAACTTTGAAGGACAAAATCAGAACATTTGGAAGTTACTTCAAATATAAGTATGAGGTTGGTTAGGCATTGGAACAGGTTGCCCACAGAAGTTGTGGGATGCGCCAGCCCTGGAAATGTTCAAGGCCAGGTTGGATGGGGCTGCGAGCAACCTGGCTTAGTGGAAGGTGTCCCTGCCTATGGCAGGGGGGTTGGAACTAGGTTTTCTTTAAGGCAGCTTCCAACCCAAACCATTCTATGATGCTCTGATTCTATATCCATTAAAGACAGAGAATAAACGAACACACAAGAAAAAATAAAATTATGGTAATTAAATTATTCACATTATACTACACTGAGACACTAAAATCAAAAATAACTTTTATGTGGAAGGTACAAAAATAGATATATAGGCAAATATAGATACATCAAGCAAACCTTTTTTGTTTGTTTTTTTTGTTGTATGTTTTGTTTTGTTTTGTTTTGTTTTATGTGAAGGTATGACAGGATAACGAAAATAGTGATAACACTTCAGAGAGTGTCGTGTTAAGGGGTGTAGCTGATTAACCATTATAGGCCTGGTTGGATTCAGGGTACTGAACTATCACAATCACAAATTCACCAATAACGCATTAACCGTTCGGGGTTTGGTTGGATTCAGAGTACTGAACTACCACAGTCATGGATTCACCAATAACATGTAACCACCCTTACTCTAGTCGCATTTAATGAGAACTATCATGACTAGGAACAATGCAATCAAGTGCAATTTGTTACAGAAACAGGTACATAGGTTCTTTGGATTGCCGGCAATAGTTACTGTCTGCAAAAGCAAGCTAGCATGCATGAAATACACAGGTGACACAGATGCACAGCCTGGAAATTAACATGTTAAAAGGATCAAAGATTCTAGAAAGATTTATAATCAAGTGTTCAAATCTCACCCAAAGGCGTCCCAATGGGGGCAGAAGAGAGGCTCAGCCCATCGACTGATCCCAGGAGTCAGGAGGTCCTCAGGATGTTGTATTCCCTCAGGATGGTATCTCCCCTGAAGGTGGTATCTTCCCTAACATCCCCTCTCTCTTAGGCCAATTTATATTATTTTCTATCTTTTAGATGGAGCTTGAGTGACTCTAGTCAAACATATCTTAGTTATGATTGGCAAAAAGTTCTTCTGTCTCCATTTAAAGTAATGGGCTCCAAGAAATTCAGAGCGCATGCTCGGTGAGGGGTGGTCGCACCTTGGAGGTGGGTAGCTTTTGGGATGGAGGTGTGTTTTGGCATTATAATGATATTATAATGAGCAAAAGTACACAGCATTTGTCAAAACATGACAGGTCCTTGTCTCAGTGTAGCAAAAAGTGCAGCTTATCGGTCTCAGTGTGCAAAAGAACAATAGAGTCCCCACCTGGTCACAGAGCCTAGCCGTGGTGTCTCCACTCCACTCTATGCTCCGTACTGTTCCTTAGAACTAGCACACCAGGTTCCCCCAGCATGATAGCATCTAAGGTTGGAAGCCTAGGGAACGCTCAGGTAATGCAGCTATGCCCTACCCTGAAAGCCTCTTCAATGCTGTACATTTTCTTTAAAATGTGAATGTTAGTTTTATTTTCCTAGTTCAGGCAATTGCACCACAGAGAGTAAGGATTACTAGAACCAAAACGAACACTTTCTGAATAATTACCAAAAGTGAGATTTCTTTCTGAGTAGGTACGGTATTTATAGAAGCAGTTCATTAGAAGTAAATTCCTGTGGAGTAGATTCATTGGTCTGGTGCCTGTAGGGATCAGATACATTATATTGAGCAAACTTCAACTGAAGAAAACTGAACTTTTCAATGGTGCCATAACAGAATCATAGAATCATTTAGGTTGGAAAAGACCTCTAATATCTATCAACCTTTAACCTAGCACTGTGAAGTCCACTATTAAACCATGACACTAAGCACTATGCCTGCATGTTTTTGGAGAATACCAGGGATGGTGACTCTACTACATCCCCAGGCAGCCTGTTCCAATAATTCACAACCCTTTTACCAAAGAAATGTTTCCTGATATCCAACCTAAGCCTCCCCTGACACAATTTAAGGCCATTTCCTCTTGTCATATCTTTTAGTGAATGGGAAAAGAGACCAGTCCCTACATCGCTACAGACTTCTTTAAGGTAATTGTAGAGTGCAGTAATGTCTCTCCTGAGATGCTTTCTTTCTAGGCTGATCAACCTCAGCCGCTCCTCATAAGACTTGTTCTCTAGACACTTCACCAGCTTTGTTGCCCTTCTTTGGACATGCTCCAGCATCTTGATGTCTTTCTTGTAGTGAGTCCTGAAGCCTTCAGCTTAGAAAACTGCAATCAGCATGGGTACAACTTTATCAAAGGAAAAGGGTTAAATTCCTTCTTCACAGTTCGTGTCCTAACAGGTCAACGTCACTGATCACAAGTGTGCCTTGAGACAGTGTGTTGTGGCTTGGGTCACAAGCTACACTGAGCCTGTAGCAGACTTGGCCTGTTTATGCCTATATATCAGACCAGACATGAAGACACCACAGCCAAGAGATGGGGAGCCAGCAGTGTAATATTTCTATAAATATAAACTATCTCAGAAATTAAGAAGCTTTAGAAAGATACTGCAACTCTATGGACTTTCTAATGCTTGTCTTTGTTTCTTTCTTTGTACGATCTATGATTTTCTCCCCAGGTTCTGTGCATTCATTAAAGGCTAAGATTAGTTTTTCTGCAGCTGACGATGGGCTCAGTAACAAATATGTTACTTCAACAGATAAAGTTGCAGGAATAGGTATGATAGATGAAAAATTTTAGAAATCAGACCAGTGTCGTTCCATTACTTCCACTATGAAAGCTGTGTAGAAAAAAAAAAAAAAATAAAAAAAAAGAGAGAGAAAAAGAAAAATGCAGAGAAGAAAACGAAGGGAAACATGGGAAATAACAAGCTTACATGACAAAATTTATTCAAAGTTATTCCACAGCACTCTACAAATTATTTATACAACAATGAGTGTGCTTTGGACCCTATCAGGAATTTTTGCACCTATAATGGGGAGGAGACATTTTGTAGACTACAGACCTACAGAATACTAGTATAACTATTAATCAGTTGTTCTGTCACTACACACAACCAATATGTTCACAAGGTGGACACATCTTATGTCTGATGACATAATCATTTAACCATTGTCCATGGCAAGCCTATAATCCCAATTTTCTTTCCTTCTATGAAAGGCAAAACTATTCCTTAATAACAGCAGAAAGAAAAATGACTTTTGAATAAAAAGAAAATTTAATCAAAGGTGCAAAACTGCGTAAAATTAGAAGAAAACTGAACATGGACATTTCATGTGTGGAACAGAAGCAATGAACTGGCTTGCACTTAATGAATTGGATACTGATGAAGAAAACTGACCTAGAAATATCCTTAAAACATACAGATTAAAGTATAATAATTGGAAGAGATTTTGTAGTGCTGAATAGGCTTCCTTAAAAATGTATATAAACAGAAACAAAATTTAAAACTAAATTAATTAAAATTACAAAAGTATTCATTCTGAAGTGGTCACAATGGAGAAAGCAGAAACTTTTATTTATTTATTTATTTATTTTTTAAGAGAAGACACTGGCAGCACCACTCTAGCTCTTACTCCATTGAGATTTTCTTTATTAAAATTCTTTTGACTGACACTAGTATTTCTGCAGTTTCAGACTTCATGAGACTGAAATTTAGCCTGTCAGTTGAAGAGATTTAAATAGCTCTATTTAGCAGTTTGTCACTTTGATTTAGTAATTGGCAAAACATTAAATTTTTGAGATTTCAAGCACTTTTATGGCATCTTAATTTTGAAAAGTAAAATTTAGTAGACAGCCTCTAAAGCTTCAGTTGCTTAATTGTATTACTCTTGCAAACTGTGCAGATGTACAAAAGGCTTTCAAAAGAGTTCATGAACATGCAGCTGAAACTGCTTAACATAACACTTGTCCTTTGTATCTATGGAGCATCATTACTGTGCTTAAATCCTAATAGGCAGAATATGTATTTTCATAACTCCAGGTTTCTTTTGTGCCAGTCTAAAATAGTTACAAAACACTGGAACATTTCTTCCATAGGTTCATTTGAGATAAATGTTGGAGAAATGTAGAGAGTTAAAACTCCCTACATGTTAATGTGTATGGCATCAAAGACGTTGCATTATTCTGTGCAGAGTGACCTGATTTCAGAGTACATCATTGGCAAAATGATAAGAGCAAATTGTACTGGAAAGCTATAATTTCCTAGTTTTTTTCAAGTGCACAAGAGATTGTGCACAAGAGATCAAGTACTCAAGACTGTGAGAACAAAGTAAAGTACTATTAAAAAAAAAAAAAAAAAAGTCATTCTGTCAACTTGGTTCAAGGGCTAACATTAAACAATTCAAGTGCTTCCCATGATACATGAATTTCCTTTTTGAGCAGCTTTGCACAAGTCTGTGCTAATAGTTATCTTTAAGAAGCTTTTATGAACATTAGGTCATAGAATCATAGAATAACCCAAGTTGGAAGGGACCCATAAGGATCATCAAGTCCAACTCCTGGCACCGCACAGGACTGCCCAAAAGTTTAGGCCATGTGACTAAGTGCACAGTCCAATCGCTTTTTAAATTCAGACAGGCTTGGTGCAGTGACTACATCCCTGGGGAGCCTGTTCCAGTGTGCAACCACCCTCTCTGTGAAGAACCTCTTCCTAATGTCCAGACAAAACTTCCCCTGCCTCAGCTTAACACTGTTCTCATGGGTCCTATCACTGGTGTTTACAGAGAATAGGTCACCTGCCTCTCCACTCCCCCTTGCAAGGAAGTTGTAGACCGCAATGAGGTCCCCCTTCAGCCTCCTCTTCTCCAGGCTGAACAGGCCCAGTGCCCTCAGTTGCTCCTCATACGTCTTCCCCTCTAGGCCCTTCACCATCTTCATCGCCCTCCTCTGGACGCTCTCCAACAGTTTAATGTCCTTCTTGTACTGTGGTGCCCAGAACTGCAGACAGTACTCGAGGTGAGGCTGGACCAGCACAGAGTATAGCGGGACAATCACCTCCCTTGACCAACTAGCAATGTTGTGCTTGATGCATTCCAGGATATGGTTGGCCTTCCTGGCTGCCAGGGTACAGTGCTGGCTCATATTCATCTTGCAATCAACCACAACCCGCAGATCCCTCTCTGCGGGGCTGCTCTCCAGTGTCTCATCGCCCAGTCTGTATGTATAGCCAGGGTTGCCCTATCCCAGGTGCAGGACCCAGCACTTGCTTTTGTTAAACTTCATGTGGTTGGTGATCACCCAGCTCTCCAATCTGTCCAGATCTCTTTGCAAGGCCTTTCCACCCTCAACAGAGTCCACAACTCCTCCAAGTTTGGTGTTGTCAGCAAATTTGCTCAAAACACCTTCTAGTCCTACATCCATATCATTTATAAAGACATTGAAGAGGATTGACCCTAAAATGGAGCCTTGAGGGACCCCACTATTCCACTGTTCCCACTATTCTGACCATCTGCCAGCCAGATGTGGCCCCATTAACCACAACCCTTTGAGCTCTGCCTGTCAGCCAATTGCTCACCCATCGTATGATGTTTTTGTTAAGTTGTATGCTGGACATTTTATCCAGTAGAATCCTACGGGAAACCGTGTCAAAAGCTGTGCTGAAGTCCAAAAAGATCACATCAGCTGGTTTCGATTACAGGCCTGTAATTGCTAGGGTCTTCTTTCTTACCCTTCTTGAAAATTGACACATTTGCCAGCTTCCAGTCTACTGGGACCTCTCCAGATTCGCAAGATCATTGAAAAATAATTGAGAGAGGTCCCGTGATGACATCAGCCAGCTCTTTAAGCACCCTGGGATGGATCCCATCCAGACCCATGGACTTGTATGGATCCAGGTGGAGCAGCAAATCCCACACACGTTCAGGGTTGGTTGGGAGTTTGTCTTTCCCACCGTCATGGTCCTCCTGCTCAGGGCACCCAGGGTCCCGAAGCCCATCATCAGCATTGAAGACAGAGGTGAAGAAGACATGAAATGTCTCTGCTTTGCCTATGTCATTGTCTGTGAGGAGACATTCCCCGTCAAGCATCAGACCTATGTTTTCTTTGGTTCTTCTTTTTCTGTTCACATATCTTAAAAAAAAAAAAAAAAAAAAAAAAAAAATTGTCTCTCACAGACATGGCTAGCTTCAACTCTAGTTGGGCTTTGATCCCACGAATTTTCTCCCTACAAACATGAAGAGCATCCCTGTATTCCTTCCTCGTCACCTGACCCTCCAGTAGCAGGACCCTCCTGATCCCTGGTCAGCCAGGCCGGTCTTCTGCCCCACCTGCCTGACTTCCGATATTTTGGAATCGCCTGATCTTGTGCTTTTAGGAGGAAGTGCTTAAAGACTGACCAGTACTGATGGATGCCAATGCCTTCAAAAGCAGCTTCTTAGGGGACCTTGCTGACTAGTCCCCTAGGCAGCCTGAAGTCTGCTTTCCATATATCCAAGGCTGAAGTTTTGGTGGAAGTTTTCCTTCTGTCACCATAAATTCTAAACTCAATCACTTAATGGTCACTATGACTGAGACGGCTGCCAATTGCCACGTCTCCCACAAGACCCTCTCTGTTTTCCAGCAACAGATCAAGGAGGGCACCTTTCCTAGTTGGCTCCCTTAGCACCTGCACCAAGAATTTATCATCTAGGTGCTTTATGAACCTCATGGACTTGCTCGTGTCAGCTGTGTGGTGATCCCAATTGATGTCTGGCAAGTTGAAATCTCCCATAAGGACAAGGAGAATTTACCTTGAGGCATCTCTTAGTTCTGCAAAGAATAATTCATCGGCATTGTCATCCTGGCAGGGATGTCTGTAATAGATTCCCACAACGACGTCCCCTTTATTTGTTGATCCCTTAATCCTTACTCAGAAGGTCTCAACTTGAAGATCCACACAGTCCAGTCCATGCTTATATCACGACCCCACCACCTCGCCTACCCTGCCTGTCCCTCCTGAAGAGCCTGTAACCATCTATTGCAGCACACCAGCCACAGGACTCATCCCACCAGGTTTCACTTATGCCGATGATGTGGGACTTGGCCAAGACTTCCAGCTCATCCATTTTATTCCTCATACCACGTGCCTGTAGAAGCACTTCAAATGTGCCTCCCTACACACAGTACCTTGTGGAGCCAACCGAAGGACCTCACTGGCACACAGTCCTTCTGATTCTAGTGCACCATCCCTTAGCTCATCACCGGCATGCCTGATTTTATCCCCTTCCCCCTTCAACTCTAGTTTAAAGCCCTATCTATCAGCCCTGCCAACTCCTGAGCCAAAATCCTTACCCCTTTCTGAGAGAGGCGCATCCCATCTGGTGCCAGCAGGCCTGGCATAATGTAGACCTTCCCATGATCGAAGAACCCGAACTTCTGTCGGTTGCACCAGTCCCGAAGCCACGTGTTAATGTGGTGAGCCCGCTTGTCAGCATGGATCCCGCCTATCAGAATGACAGAGGCAAACACGACCTGTGTCCCTGATCCTTTAAGAAGTTGTCCCAAAGCCCTAAAGTCCCTTTTGATCACTCTCAGACTTCTCATTGCTACATTGTCTTTACCAGCCTGAAAGACCAGTAGCGGGTAGTAGTCGGTGGGCCGTATCAGGCACTTGACTTTCTTAGCTAAGTCTCTCACCCAAGCCCTGGGGAGACAACAGACTTCCCTGTGGGTTGGGTCCAGTCAGCATATCGGGCCCTCTGTCCCTTTCAAAAGGGAGTTCCCCATGACAATAACCCTTCTGTCTTTCTTGACAGACGATGTAGCAATGCCGGGGGTATGTTGCCTTGCCTTAGGCACCCTCTCCAACTGGGATGGGCTTTTGTCTACTTCATTGTTCTGACGGTCATGTTCTAGAACCTCGTACCTGTTACATAAGGGTAGATGGGAAGGTGAGGTGGGCAGGGACAGGGCACAAACAGAAACCTGCCTCCATTCCCCCCTGTGGCTTAGGTTCCCTCTTAGTGCCTGGTGGGTTGAGGGGACTTTTGTCTTCTGTGCAGCAGGAGGCACCTGTGCTGCAGCAGGCTCGAGTCTGTCTCAGAGAGGGTAGAGTACACCTCCACCAGTCAATTTCCTTCTCTGACTCCCTAATGCTCCTGAGCCTGCTCACCTCCTCCTGAAGCTCCACTACCTGGCTGAGCAGCTCTTCAACCTGGGCACACCTCCCACAGGCATACCCCTCACTGCTGCTGTCAGACACAGACAGAAGACTCGGGCACACCCTGCAGACCAAGACCTGGACAGCGGTGTGTTTCCCTGAGCCCTCTGTCTGAGTAGCCACATTGGTGACTGCAGCTGGAGAGGCCGGAAGAAATGCAGAGGCCATGGTTTTCTGCCTGGTTGAAACCATGGCCAGGTTTCTCACAAATCTGGAATTACTGGTCTTGTTGTGTAGTTTCTAATATGACACAGAGTTTTTATTTTTTATTTTTTTTTTTAAGAACTCACAACTGATTTTTTGGAGATCACCTTCTAAAGAATGCAAGCCTCTGTCAGACCTCATGATTCTGAGACATTCCTGAACATTGTCTAGCAATAAGTTAAAAAATAAGGGAGAAGCTTAAGGCCTTATCAGAGCAGTAAGAAGAGCAGTAAGAATATTCATCTGATAAAGAGTGCATTTTCTCAAAAAATTAGATAGAGTTCTGAATACTTAAGAAGCAAATAATCTGTGGGACATCCATCTTACAGTTCCTGAACTTTAGCTACTCAGTAATAAAGCAAAAAGGTAAGGCTGCATTTCCTAAAATAAGGAACTCTTCCATTTTTTCCAGAATCCTAGAATGGCTCAGATTGGAAGGGACCTTAAAGATCATCTAACTACACCCTTCCGGCATAGGCAGGGATGTCACCCACTAGATCAAGTTGCCAAAGGCCCTATCCAGCCTGGTCTTGAACACCTCTGTGAATGGCACATCTACAACTTCTCTGAGCAACCTGTTTCAGTGCCTCACTACCCTTACAGAGAAGAATTTTCTCCTGATGTCTAATCTAAATCTATCTTAGTTTAAGACCATTCCCCCTTGTTTAATCATTACCTAACTGAGTAAACAGTCCTCTGCCATTTTTATAAGACCCTTTTAAGTATTAAAAGATTGGAATGAGGTCTTCTCATGGAGCCTTCCCGGAGCCTTCACTTCTGTAAGCTGAATATCCCCAGCTCTCTTAGCCTTTCTTCATAAGAGGGCTGCTCCAACCCTCTGATCATCTTTGTAGCTCTCCTCTGGACTCACTCTAACAGGCCCATATCCTTTTGTGCTGGGGACCCCAAACCTGGACGCAGTACTCCAGGTGGGACCTCATGAGGGCAGGGTAGAGGGGCATAATCACCTCCCTGGACCTATTGTTCAGACCACTTTTGATGCAGCCCAATATGCAGTGGGCCTTCTGGGCTGCAAGTGCACACTGCCAACTCATGTCAAGACTTTCATCCACCAGAACCCCCAAGTCCTGCTGCTCTCAATGAGTTCTTCTCCCGGTCTGTACACCTTTCTGGGATTACCCTGACCCAGGTGCAGCACCTTGCACTTGGACTTGTTGAACCTCATGCGGTTCACGTGGTCCCACTTCTCCAACATGTCCAGGTCCCTTTGAATGGCATCTTTTCCTTCCAGCTTCTCAGAAGGATTATTCAGTTCTGGATCTTCAGTCAATGGAGGCACCCAATACCTTCTCAGATTAACCCCAATATTTAGCATTTCTTCCTGGGAATCTCTAGACATCTTCTCATCAGAGAGCTGATGCTCTGGAGCATTGTTCAAAGACATCTGACAAGGCAGTAGGCAGAGGGTATTCTGGTACTTTACTTACTCAGTATTTTATTGTGGGTGCTTACCTTACCTCATTAGCCCTCTAGCAATTACATGCAAGAATTTAGGAAACTGCATACATTTAGTTTCTGCTGAAAGGAGAGTTAAACTTAAGAGTGTTTATAAGTCTTAAAACTAGTAATATGAAGCCTCCCATAAATGAATAGATAGGAACATTAACATTCCCAAGACTTCTCATTTTTATTTACAAAGAATGTTGTAGTGCTCCTGATATTTAATTCTTTCTCTAGATTGCATTTCACTGTTTGATCCTGCACAAAAGTCATACCTTTTGCTACCATTTGTTGTCTCTACTCACATCAAACCTTGTTGCTTTCTAAACCAGTCTTTATACCAATTTGTAACAAAACTAACCCAATCTTTATTATTTCCTCTTCTTATTCAATATATACTTTAAAAAAATATCAGGTATAGGGAACTCACACCATTTAAATTTTTATTTTTATTTTTAAATTGTGAGCAAAGTTACTGTCTATGGATAGCCTCCACTACTAAATCTGACATGAAGTGCAGAGATCTATGTGTTTATTTTCCACATTGAAATGCTGAAAATGTCTGCTGAACTGCAGGTCTAAGGACTAATTCAAAGGTTTTGAAACATTCCGAGGCATTTTTTTTTTTTTTAATTTTATTTTTTTTTAGTTAAGAACACTAAACAAAGTAAGAAATTTAAAAATCAATATCATCTGGGAAAAAAAAAATTTTCCTGTATTTCTGGAGTGCTACTGAAGTACAATTCCCGTCCCGCCCCCCCCCCCCAAAAAAAAAAAAAAAAAAACGATGTAATATATAACATACAGTGTGAAACATATATAACATACAGTGTGAAAGAATCCCCATATTTGGACAAATATCCTCAAACATTTCAGTGAGCTATTGTGAAGATTGTCAATGTCATTTCAGAAAATAATTTTATCTAGGAGTAATGCACCAGCAGTTTTGAGAGGCCTTGAATATAAAAATTCCATTTTAAGAATAGATATCAAACATATAAAGTTAAAGGGGCTTCAATATACACTTGAGCATCCTCCATCAATCCTGGCAATTACCTTCCTCTAACTTCACAAGATTTGAATAGTGCTGGTACTGCTGCAAAATCTTATCAGCTCTTATTTCACTATCAGGGTTGTAATTTTCCGCCACTATGCACTGGTTCAATTAGATCCCTACTACATATAATGACAGCCTCTACACAAGTGAGAGGCATCAAGGAAACTAAGTGTAGGAACCATATCCTTTGATGGTTGCATCGCAATTTACTGATTGTTGAGCAGGGTTTAGTTTAGCACTTAGCATTTGGAATTAGATTTAGCTAGTAAGGGAGTATTATGCTTCATGAAATCTGAATGAAGAAGCAATCAGCCATATTTTATAATGGAAAGTCACAAATTTAGATTTTGCAGGGAAGAAAATCCTGCAGGCACATTTATGTCTCTATCAAACCAAAATAAAGCAACCATGCTCCGTGTTCTGAGCCAGACATTAAATATTCTGTGAGGGGACACTCCTTACATTTTTTCATGCTGAGGAAAAGACCTTTAACTCTATATGATGCCATAAAGGAGAAAACTGTGAATTCCAAAGGAATAGCAGCAACACATGGTGCCAGTGCTACCCTTCATCCTTGTTCACTCTTATAAACTGAAGAAGAAGCTGGGCAAGAGGATTCTTCAGGTATTCATTACATGGGGTAGAAATGTTGCCAATTTCAATGGCCCATGAACTAAGTTACATTGTTCTGGAGTTACTTTAACACTTCTCTGAAATGTCATTGAAGCAACACAAAATGGCTCCTTTGTAAATGGATTCTTAATATGTTAGGTTTTGAATAAATATAACAGCTCACCTGTGGTTTGAATTTTTTATGGATTTACCATTACTGTTACCTCATGTCTTTTATATTCCTACTTCTTTTTCCTCACTTCATCTTGTTATATTATCTCCCCTTGTGATTCTTTAAATCTGAAGGTGTTATTCAATGAACAGGTACTGAGTGGGCACTTACATTGTTATCTTTTTTTAAGACTGTTAGATGGTTGTGGAAGGTTGTTTTTTTTTTTTTTTTTTTTTTTTTTTTTTTTTTTTTTGTAATTGTGAAAGAAAGAAAGATTTTACCATAAGAGATACTACATACCGTATATAATGCATTTAATGTATTGGGCATAGAAATTGTTGGCAGAGGAGGAGCTCCTCTTCTGTGCCAGAAGAAGCCAAAGGCTGAGCCCTGCCAGACACAGCTGTCTTAAATGGACCCATCAAAGGACACAGCTGAGCCAAGCAGTGAAGCTGGTGGATCTGCTGTGAAAACATATTTAGAAAAGGGGAGAAAACACAGAGGAAAAGGAAAAACACAGACTGAGGAATAGGAGATAACCCACAATGGAGCTGGTTACACCTCCAAAGTGTTATAAGAATATATATTATCCTTATTATTATGTATATAATATCCTTACTATCTTTCTGTTAAATGGTAATAGATTAAGTCAAATTCGTTAAGCTGAGTCTGTTTTGCCCATAATAGTTGAGAGTTTTCCTTGCTTTTTTCTTGAGCCATGATCTTTCTTAATTCTGTTCTTCCTACTTTCTCTCCCATCATGGGGGAAGTAGGGAGGGGAGAGCAAGCATCTGTGTGGGTATATATATAGAAGGGGTTAAAAACAAGTCCATTAAAAGTGCTTACGTTTTCCGCATCTAATTTTTTTTTTTCCTTAAAACTAACATTTCAGTGCAACTTTGAATTTCTTAAATTTTTTGTTGAGCTCTGTCACTGTCACTGGGCAAGAACATCTCTCCCAGAAAGGAGAAGCAAAAAAAAGATTTTGGGTAGTTAAATATTTTTGAAATCTTCTACAGTGCAACTTTAAAGACAGAGAAAACAAGAACCTGCAAGATTTGTGTTCTAAGCATGCACACTGAAATTATCTAGCTGCCTACTAAACAAAGACCCCATCATAACTTAGGAATAATGGGCTGATTGTGATTGCAACAGAATTGGGTTGATGGATACATGTTTGACTCAATATATGTTTGTGAAAGGTTCAAATGTTCAAATTTGTTCCCAGGAGGATGCCTGGGGCGAGGAGGTCGACTCCGCGCCTCAGGACTGCCTCCACCAAGAAAGACAGGAGGGTTATTGTTGTTGGTGACTCGATTCTTAGGGGAACAGAGGGCCCTATTTGTCGGCCTGACCCTACCCGTAGGGAAGTCTGCTGTCTCCCTGGGGCCAGGGTCAGGGACGTTGCCAGGAAGCTTCCTAACCTGGTACGCCCCTCTGACTATTACCCTCTTTTGATAGTCCAGGCGGGCAGTGATAACATCGAAGAGAGAAGCCTCAAGGCTATCAAAAGGGACTTTAGGGGACTGGGTCGGTTAGTGGATGGAGCGGGAGTGCAGGTGGTGTTTTCGTCCATCCCTATGGTGGCAGGGAGCGGTTCAGAGAGGACACGGAAAGCCCACCTGTTAAACACGTGGCTCCGGGGCTGGTGCCAACGCAGAAATCTTGGGTTTTTTGATCATGGGGCACTTTACTCAGCACCTGGCCTGATGGCCGCAGACGGGTCCCTATCTTTTAGGGGAAAAAGGATCCTGGGCCAGGAACTGGCAGGGCTCATTGAGAGGGCTTTAAACTAGGTAGGAAGGGGGATGGGGCTGAGGCTAGGATTGTTGGGGCTGTGCTAGGGGGAACAATGGCAAGGCCGGAGGATAAGGCAATGGCCCAGCTGAAGTGCATCTACACCAATGCACGCAGCATGGGTAACAAACAGGAGGAGCTGGAAGCCATCGTGCGGCAGGCAGGCTACGACTTGGTTGCCATCACGGAGACGTGGTGGGACCAGTCTCATGACTGGAGTGCTGCAATGCCTGGCTATAAGCTCTATAGAAGGGACAGGCAGCATAGAAGGGGTGGTGGTGTGGCTCTCTATATTAGAGAGTCTTTCGAGGTTGTAGAACTCGAGGTTGGGAATGACAAGGTCGAGTCCCTTTGGGTTAGGATCGGCAGGGACAACAAGGCTAGTGTCCTGGTCGGGGTCTGCTATAGACCGCCGAACCAGGATGAGGAGACGGATGAGGAATTCTACAGGCAGCTGACAGAGGTTGCAAAATCATCAGCTCTTGTACTCGTGGGGGACTTCAACTTCCCTGACATATCCTGGAAGCACAACACAGCCCTGAGAAAGCAGTCTAGGAGGTTTCTGGAGAGCGTGGAAGATAGCTTCCTGACGCAGCTGGTTAGTGAACCTACCAGGGGTGGTGCCCCGCTAGACATTCTCTTCACAAACAGAGAAGGACTGGTGGAGGACGTGATCGTCGGGAGCTGTCTTGGGCAGAGTGACCACGCAATGGTGGAGTTCACTATTCTTGGTGAGGCCAGGAAGGGGACAAGTAAAACCGCTGTATTGGACTTTCGGAGGGCTGACTGTGAGCTGCTCAGGACACTAGTTGGTGGAGTCCCTTGGGAGGTGGTTCTGAAGGGCAGAGGGGTCCAGGAAGGCTGGGCGCTCTTCAAGAGGGAAGTCTTAATGGCGCAGGAACGGTCTGTCCCCACGTGCCCAAAGACGAGCTGGCGGGGAAGAAGACCGGCCTGGCTCAACAGAGAATTGTGGCTTGATCTTAGGAGGAAAAAGAGGGTTTATAAGCTTTGGAAAAGTGGGCAGGCCACTAAGGAGGACTTTAAAGAAGTAGCGAGGCTGTGCAGGGACAAAATTAGGAAGGCCAAAGCTCATCTGGAGCTCAATCTGGCTACTGCCGTTAAAGATAACAAAAAACGTTTCTATAAATACATCAACACAAAAAGGAGGACTAAGGAGAATCTCCATCCTTTACTGGATGCGGGGGGAAACTTAGTTACAAGAGATGAGGAAAAGGCGGAGGTGCTCAATGCCTTCTTTGCCTCAGTCTTTAGCGGCAATACCGGATGTTCTCTGGATACTCAGTACCCTGAGCTGGTGGAAGGGGATGGGGAGCAGGAAGTGGCCCTCATTATCCATGAAGAACTGGTTGGTGACCTGCTACGGCACTTAGATGTGCACAAGTTGATGGGGCCGGATGGGATCCACCCAAGGGTACTGAGGGAACTGGCAGAGGAGCTGGCCAAGCCACTATCCATCATTTATCAACAGTCCTGGCTATCAGGGGAGGTCCCAATCGACTGGCGGCTAGCAAACGTGACGCCCATCTACAAGAAGGGCCGGAGGGCAGACCCGGGAAACTACAGGCCTGTCAGTTTGACCTCAGTGCCAGGAAAGCTCATGGAGCAGATCCTCCTGAGAGTCATCATGCAGCACTTGCAGGGGAAGCAGGCGATCAGGCCCAGTCAGCATGGCTTTATGAAAGGCAGGTCATGCCTGACGAACCTGATCTCCTTCTATGACAGAGTGACGCGCTGGGTGGATGAGGGAAAGGCTGTGGATGTGGTCTACCTTGACTTCAGCAAGGCTTTTGACACCGTCTCCCACAGCATTCTCCTCAAGAAACTGGCTGCTCTTGACTTGGACTGGCGCACGCTTCGTTGGGTTAGAAACTGGCTGGATAGCCGGGCCCAAAGAGTCGTGGTGAATGGAGCCAAGTCCAGTTGGAGGCCAGTCACTAGTGGCGTCCCCCAGGGCTCGGTGCTGGGGCCGGTCGTCTTTAATATCTTCATCGATGATCTGGACGAGGGCATCGAGTGCACCCTCAGTAAGTTCGCAGATGACGCCAAGTTAGGTGCGTGTGTCGATCTGCTTGAGGGTAGGAAAGCTCTGCAGGAGGATCTGGATAGGCTGCACCAATGGGCTGAGTTCAACTGCATGAAGTTTAACAAGGCCAAGTGCCGGGTCCTGCACCTGGGGCGCAATAACCCCAAGCAGAGCTACAGGCTGGGAGAGGAATGGTTGGAGAGCTGCCAGGCAGAGAAGGACCTGGGAGTGATGGTGGATAGTCGGCTGAATATGAGCCAGCAGTGTGCTCAGGTGGCCAAGAAGGCCAACGGCATCCTGGCTTGTATCAGGAACAGTGTGACCAGCAGGGCTAGGGAGGTGATCGTCCCCCTGTACTCAGCTCTGGTGAGGCTGCACCTTGAGTACTGTGTTCAGTTTTGGGTCCACACTACAAGAAGGACATGGAAGTGCTTGAAAGAGTCCATAGAAGGGCGACGAAGCTGGTGAGGGGCCTGGAGAACAAGTCCTACGAGGAGCAGCTGAGGGAGCTGGGTTTGTTTAGCTTGGAGAAAAGGAGGCTCAGGGGCGACATTATTGCTCTCTACAGGTACCTTAAAGGAGGCTGTAGCGAGGTGGGTGTTGGTATGTTCTCCCACGTGCCTGGTGACAGGATGAGGGGGAATGGGCTAAAGCTGCACCAGGGGAGGTTTAGGTTGGATGTTAGGAGGAACTTCTTCACTGAAAGGGTTGTGAGGCATTGGAACAGGCTGCCCAGGGAAGTGGTGGAGTCACCATCCCTGGAAGTCTTCAAAAGACGCTTTGATGTAGAGCTTAGGGATATGGTTTAGTGGAGGGCTGTTAGTGTTAGGTTGGAGGTTGGACTCGATGACCTTGAGGTCTCTTCCAACCTAGAAAATTCTGTGATTCTGTGATTCTGTGAAATACAATAAATAGGTCTAAGAAGTTATCTATTTTTAGACTAAATGGGAAATGCTTGGTAATAACAGTAATAAAAAGCATACTTTCTACAGAAAAAAAAAAAAAAAGAAAAAAAAAAAGTAAAATGTAACTAATGTTTTAATATCTTCTGGTCATTTTCAGTACATATCTTCTTCTAAGGGTGTTACTTAACTAAATCAATAACATTCATATAATTTTAAATAGAAAGTGAATACTATGGTATTCTAGAGGTGTGTCAGTCTTTTTATCCTTCTGCAGTGTCAATCATTCTCCTCTTGATATCATATATATAACAGTCTGAGTCAGAGACATTCAATTTATACAGAAAAAGTTTCTCTCCCAGTGTTACTCTCTTCTCTCAAACAGATTCTCTGCCCTTCTCCATTCCTGTGAAGTTCTATCTTTATTAGAAAATTGGGGGAAAGAAAAAGGCCAAATGTCCTGTAAAAATGTATTTGTGCAGATGAAAGGACATCAGACTAATATTTCTGAACTTAAACTCTGGCAACTTGGTGCTTAATGAGATAACTGTGCTCAAAGATTTTTTTTCTCATTCACCATTCAAGCTTTGAAGAAAGTTTTCTCGGTTAGATCCAAAAAAAAAAGGACATTAAGAGGAGCTTGATGAGCTTTAAAAATGAAGTCTAAATGAAGTCTAAAACAGACATTGAAAAGACCGTTTCTGGATACTATAAAACCCCAATAGTTTGAGATTTTGTCTACGAACTTGTTTTCTCAGCGGTCATCGCTCTGAAGGAGTGAGTGACTCCTTCAAGAAGGGTCAAAACTCTTACGGTGAATTTTCTACCCCGAATTGTCTCTGAAGGAAATTGTCTTTCCAATCACTATGGCAGAAACCTGCAAAGGTCAGGTCCTGCAAGCTGCAGGATTTTGTGCCTAGAAGCTATGGGTTGGTGTGTGTTCTGAGCTCCTTGCATCACTAGAGCCCAGTTCTAACATAAGCTCACTATATGCACCACACCTGAAAGCTGGTTCCTATAACTAGAATTACAGAATTGTTTAGGCTGCAAGGCACCTTTTGAGAGCAGTTAGTCTAATTCCCCTGCTCAAACTTGGTCAGATGGAGCAGGTTGGCTAGTAGCATGTCCAATTATGCTTTGAATATCTCAAAGGATGGAGACTCCACAACTTCTAGTGTAAGTCCAGTTTAAGTGCTCCCTAATCCAGTCCTCCTCCAGTGAAAGTAAGACTTTATTACCCTAGTCTTTCCCTGTTGTCTGAGGGAAATATGGTATGGAAATATTCTGGTATTCCTGAATGCAGGTCTTACCAGTAAAAACAGAGGCAAAGAAGGCATTGAGTACCTTGGCCTTCTCCATGCCATTTGTCAACAAATCCCCTGCCCCATTCAGCAGGGAGAACACACTTTCCCTACTCTTCTTTTTGTTGTTTCTGTATTTGTATAAGACTTTCTTGTAAGCTTTCACAACCCTTGCCAGATTCAACTGGAGGAGGAGGTTCCAGACAAAGTTCAGATTGAAAATTAAGAGAACTTTCTGCTCAGAAAGAGGACTTAGTCATTGGAATGCATTGCCAAGGGGGATGATAAACACCCCCTCCCTGGGGGTGTTTAAGAAAAGGTTGGATGTGGTACTTACGGATATGGTTTAATGGGTAATATTGGTGGTAGGTGGATGGTTGAACCAGAAGATCTTGGAGGTCTTTTCCAACCTTAATTATTCTGTGATGCTAGCTCCAGGTCAGCTTTGGCTTTCCTAACCTTATCCCTGCAACTCTATGCTCCTGTTGAGTCACCTGCTCCTGTGTCCTTCTCCGATATACTTCCTTTCTTTTATGTCTGAGTTAAGAGCTCCTAGTTCATCCTTGTAATCTGCGTGCAACCTTTGCTTGATTTCCTACTTGTCAATATGAATCTTTATTGAGCTTGGAGTAAGTGATCCTTGTAAACCATCTCTCCTCTACCTTATTCTCTCAAAAAGAACGGATTGTAGTCCTGCCATAATCCCTCCTTTTAGGATTCTGAACACCTTCTCATGTTCACTTCTGCCAAGACTGTCTCTGACTTTCACATTCCAACAATTTCTTCTTGTTGGTAAGCATCAGGTCCAGGAGAGAACCTTTCCCTGTTGGCTCTCCAGTATGTGCCAAGAAGAAAAATAGGCCTACACTAAGCAGTTCAGCCTGTTTGTTGCTCTTCTCTTCTTTTCTTAGAGGAAGTGATACCCATCTTTTACACAGTAACCTAATGTTTTGATCACTACCTAGATTAAATTTTCTTTTTCATCTGAAGGCTTTCAAAGAACTCATCCAATGTAACTACTTGCATACCTAACTGCTAGACTATTTTTTTAAAGATTATATCATCATGATGTAATTTCTTTCTTATTTTCAAAGATCAAACATTATTCCAGTCTTAGAAAGGATAGATAGCTGGAAGATGCTATTTTTCAGAATGGAATAGTCTCAGGAGAGGGCCAGGGAAAGAACATCTATAAATTCATAATCTAATTTGTACCCATTTAGGTCTTTAATTAGGCTATGAAAATGCCTGTTGAAACTCTTTCTTACTCTGGAGCTAACACAATGACCGGTCTTGAACAAACAGTCAATAAATTAAATGCAATTTACTATCATTATTGTGGAAAATAAAGCTAAGATAAAAGTTATTAAAATTATATTGAAACTACAGAAATAATACCCATATTTTTTTTTATTTTTTTTCTTGAAATGAATGAGGCAAACAAACTTTGGCAAATTTGGAAAGAGAGGAATGATTATCATCTATCTGTATCTGAGACAGTCATCCCAGACGTTCTTAACAGACATCAGAGAGATATAGCAATTTTTTAGTGTGATCTATCTGACCTACTTTAGGCATCTGCATTAAGAGGAGGTGAGCTACTTTCTAGAAATCATTGTTTCTCTCCATTAGCTATAAAGGGAATACACACTGCTGGCTCAGGCATAGATATCTCTATTGCAGATGTCCACATGAGATCAGATGATGGATGCATGCTGGATGCATAAATGAGGTACTTTCAGTAAGTTGAGCAACTCTAAAAATAACTAGAAACTGTAACCTTCATCCTTCAGGGTTGGCAAACCTTGATGATACTCAGAGATTCTACTCTATTATGATAGAACTCGATAGATGAAGGAAATATAATTATAGGAGCTATAATAAAAGATATTCTGTAGATCTCAATGGAAGACATGTTTTCTGAGAGTATTCCATCTGTCTGCACAGGAAAGACAGAAGTTGTAAAAACAAACAAACAAAACAAAATGAACAAGCAAACAAACAACAACAACAACAACAACAAACATGTTCAGGTGATCTTGTGAATGTTGTTTCCTGGAAGATTGTAAATATATTAAAGTGAAAAAGGACTACTTTAAAGTAACTGTAATAGTTAAACAAAGATTATTAAAAAATTATTAGTTCACCTCCTTCACTAATTGTAAGCGAAATCCAGGAACATGTAAAATAATTTCTTTAATCTGATGACTGTTCCTGACAGTCCTTTCCATACCAAACACATACTCTGTAGGAAGTTGGAAACTATTGTAAAGCACAAAGCAGGAAATAATAGAATGAATTGCTTTTTATTTTATTAGGAGTTCTAAATTAAAATAGATGCTCAAAAATGCCTTACTCTCAGTACAGTTGGTTTCAATGTTTTTCCTTTTTCAGGCACTTTAATATCATAGATTCATAGAATCACAGAATCATAGAATAGCTTGGATTGACAGGGACCTTATAGATCACCTAGACCCAACTCCCCTGCCATGGGCAGGGACACCTTCCACTAGGCCAGGTTGCTCAAAGCCTCATCCAGCCTGGCCTTTAACACTTTCAGGGATGGGGCATCCACGGCTTCTCTGGGCAACCTGTTCTAGTGCCTCACTACCGTCAGAGAAAAGAATTTCTTCCTTATGCCTAATCTAAACCTACCCTTTTTTAGTTTAAAACTGTTATCCATTGTCTTAGCACTACACTTTCTGGTAAACAGTTTCTCTTAAACACCACATTATTTGTTAAATACTTTTTATTCATCCCTGTCATTTCCAAAGCACTTGTCTACATATAAAGTTGAATGACTTCATAGACAAGACAGCTTTGTAATGTTAGCAGCTCACCCCCATTTTTTCACAATGTCTGTAACATTTTCCAGACTTTCCCAAAGGAGATAGTAACATGGTAAGAAGACCAGGGTTGTTGTATTTGTTTATTGATTGATTGATTGATTGATTGATTTTTCCCTGAGTAACAGTGAATGCCATTTCCAGTGACATGTAACTTGATGGTGAAAGGGAACCTAATACAGAGTACCCCAAATGGAGTGTAAGAAATATTTTTGTGACCTTTGAGTGCTTGTAATGAGTAATGTCAAATGATAGTGCAGAATCACTATTGCTGCAAGCTATAGCAAACCACAGCAAATATACAGTTAAATAATCGATCTTTTCCTTATGTAGATCTCTTCCATCTGTACTTCTGTTACTAACCCATATTTTAGAGACACTTAGAGAAGGAGAGCAAATTCACAGCTGGAATAATGCCACCTTGCTGGCTGATTTGCAGCAGGGATAAGGGTTTTGGTAGGATCTGTCAACAATACCTAGTAGAGAATCTGTACCAGAAACAAAAATAAAAAATGGTTTTCAGAGTCAGTCATCTGAGTTTCAAACTTAGCAACGTAGCTTCTTTCTATTGCAGGGTTATTTCAAGCTTTTCTTTTTTAGTTTTTATTTATTCCTTGTTTTTAACAGTATACCAACCTGTTGACTTATAACCTTAACAAATGAATCGTGAACACTGGAACACTGTGAGTTCATGAAAAAAAAAAAAAAGTTGGTACTTTAAGTCATCTAATCACTTTTATTTTTCAAGACTAGTATTACTTGCTGATATTTATACTTCTTTTATAGTCTTGTTTGTTTATAACTAATTAAAGTTGTTAATTATGCTCTCATAGTTTTCTATATTATAGATGGAATGATAGATACTCAGGTTTTCAGAGTATATTCAGACTTGGACTTAGAATAAAATAGCCAGTCTGATCCATACTAAATATAATTTATATATCTGATGCAATAAAGAATGTGAAATATGTTCATCTGATTCGTGTCAATATGGAACAGTGCTAGGGCCTCATGATGAAATGTGACCTTCTGTCTTACATACCCTTGTATAACCACAAGTCCAAGAGAAACAGAGTGCTTAGTGCATATAGTTCTTGTATCTTTCAAAAGAATGGTCTAGCAGTTTGTGTTGATAGAGGGTTTGAAGGGTAAACCTTGAGACTCGGGTCTGGGAGATAAGAGAATAGGGGGGAGTTTTTTGAGATAACTGCTGACTATTGCATGAGACACAACTTTCTGACATCTGGCCCAGAGGCTGATAAATAAGGAGAGGGGGTAAGCTGAAGAACGACTGAAGGACAAATCCTGAGAGGAAGACTATGAGCCTTCAGTACAAGCAACCCCCAGAGGGACGACCAGAGACTGATACGCATGTGTCTGTGGGATGGTTTGGGTCCTGGGAAACTAATTATAATAACCCTGCCTTTTCCAAAAATGGTGATGATTATGTATTAGCCTAGGAGCATAAAAACCAGCCGCCTGATGTAACTTGTGTGCATCTTGGTGGAGCGGAGACTCCCAGCACACTCAGTGCTGTTTGCTTGCCTCTATTTGTTTAATAAATTGTAAACTTTAATTGCAATCCTATTTGGGACTCAGTCATTTATTACAAAGAAGACTATAGGATTTTCTGTAAGGGTGCCTTTTTATTTGTTTGTTTGTAAGTTTTGTAAGTGGCAAAAAAAAATCTGCAGGATAATGAATAAAATAAATATATATATATATATTTTGTGATTCAGAGAATGAACATTAGTTTCAGGCAATATTTTGGTTCAAAATAACATCCAAAACAGAGAAGAAAAACAGATTTATTTAATATGTATATTATATCAAGACTGAAAATAATATACTAAAAGCACCAAGTGCATCAATAAAATGGCTTAAAAAGAAAATCTGCAAGTATGCAAACTGGAGAGTTGTAAAATAATAAATAATGCAAAGCAGAAGAAAATGACATAAATTTCTTAAGCGCCTCTATGTGTTAGGACTGAAAACCATTAGGTTGGTCCGATGCAAAACAGGCATTTTTGTGCAACTACCAAGGTGAAATTGTGACCTTGTGATAGTACATATTGCTTTTTCAGCAATATGGCACCAGGCCACAAGTCATCCAACATGAAAAAATACTGCCATTAGCACAGCATATGCTTGCCACACGGCTGTGCATGATTGCAGTAGCCTATCAAGGATTACCAAGTGCTTCCTGTGGCTGGGGCCGCCAGTAGTGTGCTGCTCCAGGTTCAGGACCATGAAGGGGTAAAACCTATAAACAGACAGTGTCAGAAAGGCAGGAACATCAACCTAGGTCAACGTTGCCTCTGCAGGGATGCCCACAAGACATTAATACATACCGCATTGACAGGATGCCGACCATGACCTGGCTAAGTATCTATTGGAACAGCACCACACTTGGCACCCTCGTCATCGCCCTGGGGTCAGTATGTATGTAAATAGATCATAATAAAGCTTGCTTGTTTTATCTATCTGTCTGTCTGTCTGTCTGTCTATCTATCTATCTATCTATCTTGTCTGATCCTTGCTGGGCTGAACAAATGAGCTTCAGCCCCAGTAATCTAATTAGAACACTCTACCATGTTTGACTTGGTCAAACTTTTCCCGATTCAGACACAGCTGTAGGTTTGGTTGACTGGAGCACCTGTCATAGGAGAACAGGCTGAGAGAACTGGCCTGTTTGGCCTAGCAAAGAGAAGACAGGGGAGACCTCATCAATGTGTATAAATATCTGAGGAGAGGGTGTCAAAAGTATGGAGCCAGGCTCTTTTCAGTTGTGCCCAGTGACAGGAAGAGAGGCAACAGGCACAAATTGAAGCACAGGAGGTTCTGGCTGACTATGAGAGGGCACTTTTTTGCTGTGAGAGTGACAGAGCACTGGAACAGGTTGCCCAGAGAGGCTATGGAATCTCCTTCTCTGGAGATATTCAAAACCTGCCTAGATGCCATCCTGTGTAATGTGCTCTAGGTGATCCTGCACGGCAGGGGGGTTGGACTAGATGATCTTCAGATGATCTTCCAACCTCAGTCATTCTGTAATTCAGTGATTCTATGACAAAAGCAGTTATGTTATCTAGTGTAGCTTTAGATTTTGTAGTACTCTTCATGAGCAGGACATAGAACTCAGCTGCTCTAAAAGTTTGTATCACAGAAGAAAGCACTTCATTATTAGATGCTGTCAGTGCACCTGTCACTAAAGGACCTGGAAAGAGCTGGGGAAATGAATCTTTGATTTCTAGATATAGGCAAGCAGTCATCTTATCAGCTGCCAAGAGTTAAAGCCAATATACAAGACCAAGATATGAGGGAGTCTCATTGTATAACATCAGTGGAGAGAAACTTCAACAATGATCCTTTAAGAGCTTAGGTCTATGGGCAAACACAGCCTGGTAGATGTTCAGATATATATTTGAAAATCTAATGTTTACCAAGGAGGAGTGTTTTTCCTAGTCAGCAAATATTTGCCACAGTCAGCAAATAAAGGCAAATCCCTCCTGGAAAAGTTCATAGGAAGTTCATGGGAAGTGTTAGTTCTGAGACAGCTGACAAAATTCAGCACTTGTCATTTACTGTAGCTGGAGCTCAGGGAAAGCTGGTGAAGGAGGGTATAGATGTTTTGCTTACATGCAGTTAACTATCTATTCTGTTCTTTCAGAAAAGCTGTTGGCTGAAAGGAAGGCTGTTTTTATCCTGTTGTAATGAGCTATTCCTGCACTTTTGGGGAGGGACTGAGTTTTCTTGACTGGTAAGGCAATAGGGATCAGGCTTACAGATTGCTTTTGGTAGTCAAGGAAAGAAGTGATGTAGTGATCTGAGTAGACTGAATAACATTTGAATGACTAGGGAAGTCACTGAAAGTTAGAAAGCTAGAAAGCTAGAAAAGAATTAGAAAGCTAGGCTGAAAGAAAACTCCCAACTTTGCAGCTTTAACAGGCAGGAAATAGACTTTCCCACGAGGTATGAGTTTTCTTATTGAGATTACTTGGTTCTTTGATCACAACTTTAGAGATTATTGCAGTGGTCTTTGTGGGTTTGCATTATGGAGGAGGTTTAACATCTCTTCTTTAAAGCCCTGCCCAGCTGGAGACTTTTTAATACTGCCTGGGTACCTAACTCTCCTGGAGCCTAAAGTTTTGAAGTCATCAATTCATAATCTTGATATTTATAATTATTAATATTATTGTTTAATTTTTAGCTTGCTTTCATGAAAATGGTTCTCCTGAACAACCTGCACATGTGGTATATTGGTATAGTATATGACTGCATATTGTCTCAAATTTGCTTAATGCTGTCCTGAGGTACAAGTATTTTTGTGTTGAGTTGTGTGTTATGTCCTAGAAGAAAAAGTAAAACACAAAATCCAAATTCACATAAAAGTTTAACTTTTTTTTTTCTTAAATCAATTCAATAAAACATGATAGTGTTTCTTTAAACTTATGTTCTCATCTCCAAAATATAATTTTAAGTTAATACTTTAGTCTTCTCGTTTCTTTTAGGGTAATAATGTTATCGAAAAACTACTGACTACACTAAATATTATGTCCTGGTATATTTAGTGAAAGATAAAACAAACTGGTAAAAATATAGAGCAGAAAAGAATGTACATTTCTGGGGACTTGTTAGCTATTAGCTGTGAAAAAACAATGAACAGTGAATTTTAAAAGCTATTTATTTATTTATTTATTTTTCTTGCCTTCTACATCTTTACAAGCAAATAGGAGTTCTAAATGCTCAGACATACATTTATTAAATGATAATTTGATCCTGGAACTGTTCTTATTAAAGAAATTAAAACAACATAAACTTTCAAATATTTTATAATGGATATAATACTTCTGGTACCTTATAAGTAAAGAACTGTGAGAGAGAATCCAATTAAAAAAATTATGTATATATATATATATGTATATATATATATATATATACATATATATAATTCCTTTTGGGAAGTTTTCATGGCCTTTAAGTGTATTCCTGTTTTTATTGTACTGTAAGGTATAGATTTTGGAGGGGAAAAAAGAAAAATATAGGATTTAAAATTCTTATATAATCACAGGTGTCTACTAAATCTGATACATAATTAGTTTGTACCCCTAGAATTATCTCTTATCTATTTGTGGCATGTACTGCTGCTGGGACTAATGCAAACAGAGGAAGATCATTGTAGTTTAGTGTCAGAAAGCTCCCTGATAAAATGTTTTAATTCCTTTCAAATCTATTTCTAGAATATTGGGTGAAAGATATTAAAATAAAAGTATGCTCTGCATAGCCCATAACATCTACATACCAGCAGACCAAAGGATGTAAAATCTGAGATAAGAATCTGTTTATGGAAGGGAGTTGATTGATTTACATGGCAAGTTTGTGAGCAAGCTCTATAAGAGACATTATGAAATAGTACAGCTATATTATAAAACCTCAGCCATTCAATACAGAGCCAAAATAGTCTTATACATGTATTAACAGAGGAAATATTGCTGCACAGATGAAGAAAGAGGAAAAAACAAACAAATAAATTGTAAATTAAATCTTAACTAACCTGATCTCCCTCTATGATGAAACTAATCTTAACCCCTTCCATGATAAGATGACTTAGGACAAGGGAAAGGCTGTGATGTTTACTTAGACTTTAGCAAAACATTTGATTATAGTGTTTCCCAAAGCATACTCCCAGATAAACTGGTTGTTCATGGCTTGGATGGATGTACTGTTCATTGGGTACAAAACTGGATGGATGGCAGGGCCCAAAGGGTCTTTGCGAATAGAGTTAAATCTCTCTGGTGACTGGTTACAACTGATGTTCCCCAGGGCTCAGTATTGAGGCCAGTTTTGTGTAGTATTTTTATCATGATCCTTATGAGAGGATCAAGTGCATCCTCATGTTTTCAGATGACAACAAGTTAGGTGGGACTGCTGATCTGTTTGAGGATAGGAAGGCATTACTAAGGTGGAGGAAAAATTTGCAGACTTGCCTGACACCATTAGTTAATGGTATGATACTCTAGCTCTACTGGTCTTCATTTATTTTTATGCTAAAAGCTATCATTGATGAGTAAAATCAAAAGATTTTACCCTTTTCAGTTTTAGCCTGATGCAGTGCAATGAATCCAATGTCTTAATATAGTGAAACACAATTCCTAGTGAAGGCAGGATGAAGGTTGTTACAAGGAACTAGTATCTTGAAGAAAATGTCTGGGAGATTGAGATTTTTCTCTTTAATTACACTGCTAATTAATTGTATCAATAGGCACAACAATTCCTCATTCTGTGCAGAATGTGAAGCTCAGCTCTCTGAGGCAAGTAGAATTCCTCAGGAGAACTTGGCTGAGAAATGATTACATAAAGCACTCTCAGGCTGGCTGATTATTTTTAGTTAAATCCCAAGTGACTCAGGATATTGCTACTGTCGCCTGAAATTCTAAGTTCCATTATACTGACCATTGATTTTTTAAAAGAACTTTTCAGTATGACTCTTGTTACTAAAGCAGTTTTCTTCAATAAAAAACAGAAAGTGATTTTCCTTGCTGGGCAGGACTCCTCCAGGCCTGCATACCCATACTTTTAGCCAGCCCCATATCATCTGTGTTTATCTATGCTATTTCCATATATTTTTGCTTTGTAAAGGGTTTCTGATTGTTTTGTTCATCACTACTATTGTTAGATGTAGCAGTTGTACAATGGTGGCAGAAGATACTGTGGCTCATTTTGCTTGAGTCTATAAAAAGAAATAGACGTCTATAAACCAGCATATATGCATGTATGCATGTTATAAATATGAAAATTCAATGTTGAAGACTAGACATGCAAAGAGGGGGATGTCATCTTCCATTTTTTTTTTTTTTTTTTTTTTTTTTTTTTTGCTAAAGCTCAAGAACCAGTGACCTGAGTTCTTTCCACCTTCTATTAGGTACTTCACTGAAACAATTAAATTAGAAGTCTAGCTGCTAAAAGATTCTCTTGCAGAGTGTTATAGACATCTTGACAGAATAATTCATATCTTGCACAAGCTGACTCATCTTTTGGAAATTAATATGTATTTGCAGTAATGATAGAGGGAACCTAAGCTGAATAGGCTTCCAACTTGGGCAGTCCAGCTAAATACATAAAATCAGATAGGTGAAGTTAGGTCTAGTTAATTCATCTCTAGTGTTCAAGGAAACCTCTGTTACAATTGCAAGTGCCTCATACTCATAGCTGTTGTACTATAATACCTGTAGTAATTTAGACCTTTATTTTTTTAGTTCAGGAAGGGCTTTCACACAGCTTAAACAAAACATGCAGAAGACATTGCCTATTTGGGGAACATTTATTAGAAAATTTCTGACTCTTTCAGTGATCAAAAACTTCCTTTTTTTTTTTTTTTTTTTTTTTTTAAATGAATGAGTAAAAGCACAGTGCTTTAGTAGTGGAAGTTCTATCATTGCCACTATCATACAATCAATCAAACATCACTGAGCTGTCAAAGTGACAAAGTGAAAGAAGAAGAAAGCTAACAAGGGGACAATATTAAGGGACTGAATGCTTTGCCAGTTGGAACCATAGAGCTGAGAGAAAAGTTTAAATACTTGAAAAACAAGAAAAGAGATCCTTGATGAGACAGTTATATAAAAAGGAGAAGATAGAAATCATAGGAAAGGGAACCTCTCTAAAAAAAAATGTTCTGCAGTGCACTTGTTTAAGTATATTTTCTAATATCAGTGCTGTAACTGCTGAACTCTAATATCACACCATTTCTTGTTCAATTTTCAGAGAAAGAGCAATTGACCACTAGAAATGTGAAGGAGATTCAAGGCCAGTTTTAAATTCTGAAATCATGTTGTGACCTTTCGACTCAAGATCCTGTATACACAATGTGTCTAATTCTATATATTGTATAAGAGCCAAAATACACAGATATGCTGTTCAAGTTTTTCTACCAATTCAGTTGTAACTTGAACTACATTTACAGCTGATTTGTGAAAGAAAGTATTATCATGTTAGTTCAGATTGCATGAACACTCAAAGAGGTGGAAATATACACAGAATTTTGGCAAGGACCTCTTGTTATTTCACTTCAATATAATCATAGAATCATAGAATCATAGAATATCCTGAGTTGGAAGGGACCCTTAAGGATCGTCAAGTCCAACTCTTGACACCACACAGGTCTACCCAAAAGTTCAGACCATGTGACTAAGTGCACAGTCCAATCTCTTCTTAAATTCAGACAGGCTCGGTGCAGTGACCACTTCCCTGGGGAGCCTGTTCCAGTGTGCAACCACCCTCTCTGTGAAGAACCCCTAATAATAATCATATTATTATTATTATTATTTATAAATTAATTTTTGGAGTATTGAAAGAAATTCAAAAACATTTCTCACTTATGCTTGCCTGTAATATGCTCTAAGACATAGAAGTTTTCATGTCAAACCATAAAATTTTCAGCACAAAACTCACAAAGTAGTCACTGTGAAGCACGTTTTAAAAGATAATTTCAAAACTTTGAAGTTTTTCACAGGCAGATTTTGTATATAAAAAAAGAAAAAAAAAAAAACAAAAAACACAAAACATTTCCAGCAGGAGCAGAAAACACATACTTCTATTCCTTACTCTGTTACTCTAAAAGACAGGAAAAATCAAAATCAAAAATAAATAAACAACAACAACAACAACAACAAAAAACATCAAATTAATCATAAAATAAAATCATTTAGTCATTTTGATTGGAAAAGACATTTCTTCCTGATATCTAATTTGAACCTACCCTGATGCATTTAGAGGAAATTTCCTTGTGTCCTATCACTTGTCACCTATCACTTGTATATTTCACAATAAAAGATACTGACACCTCCCTTGGTGCAACCTCCTTTCAGGTAGTTGTAGAGACTGATGAAGTCTCCCCTCAGTCTCCTCTTCTCTAAACCACACAACCCCAGTTCCTTCAGTCACTCCTTATAAGTCTTGTTTCCTTGTCCCTTCACCAGCTTTGTTGCTCTTCTCTGCACACACTTGACCAACTCCAATATCCTTCTTGTAGTGAGGGACCTAAAAATGAACACAACATTTGAGGTGCAGTCCCACCAGTGACACATGCAAAGGGGCAATCACTTTCCTAGTCCTGCTTGCCACACAATTTCTGATGCAGGCTTGGATGGCAGTGGCTTTCTTGGCCACCTGGACACATTGCTGGCTCATGTTCAGCTGGCTTTGAAGGAACACCCTCAGGTCTGTTCATAGTATCATAGAATGGCATGGGTTGGAAGGGATCTCAAAGATCATCCAGACCCCACTGCCATTGGCAGCGATACCATCTACTAGATTAGGTTGCCCATCCAAGTCTTGAGCACTTCCAGGGATGAGACATTCATAACTTCTCTGGGCTACCTGTTCCAGTGGCTCACTACCCTCTGAGTGAAGAATTTCCTCCTAACATCTAATCTAAATGTCTTTTTGTTTAAATCCATTTCCCTTTATCACTATCTGCCCTTCTTTTTTATAACTCCCCATTAAGTATTGAAAGGTTGCAAGGAGGTCTCCGTGAAGCCTTCTCTTCTCCAGGCAGAACATCCCCAGCTCTCTCAGCCTTGCTTCACAGGAGAGCTGCCCTAGCCTTCTGGTCATCTTCATGGTCCTCCTTTGGATCCACTCTAACAGATAAACATCCTTCATGTGGTGAAGGCCCCAGACCTGGATACAGTAATCAGGTGGGTCCTTACAAGGGCAGAGGAGAGGGAGACAATCTCCTCCCTCAAACTTCTGCCCATGTCTCTGTTGATGCAGCCCACGATGCAGTTGGCCTTCTGGATTGTTGTCTCATCTCAAGCTTTTTGTCCACCAGAACCCCCAAATCCTTCTCAGCAGAGCTGCTCTCAATGCTCCCAGTCTGTGCTCATGCCTGGGATTGCCCTGACCCAGGTGCAGCACCTTGCACTTGGAATTGTTGAACCTCATGAACCTATGGCCCCACTTCTCAATCTTGTCCAAGTAAACAAAACTGTCTTTTTCTTCTGGACAACTTCTGTATTGGGTTGTGATGACTAATAAATTATTAATAAATTTTCCAGATCAGTGTCTAATGTTCTTTGCTTAAAAAAAAGACAGCTAATATAATTTTATGCAAGTTTATCCTAGAAATTAAACAGAGTTTACAGGAATTGCTTTCATATTGCTGCAATTTGAATTTTATTTTTTTTTTTGTGAAGATAACCATAATATGAACATATTGAAATTTTGATTCAGTATTATGAGAAAATATTAACTGCAACAAATAATTAAGAAATCAAAGACATCATTGAGATGTATTTATTTGTTTATGTTTTAGGCATGGTACTAAGCTTGAACAGGATAGTTGTTAAGAACATTTAGCTTCTTTTCAAGATTCAGGTTTTCCTAATGGGCCATGATGCTTGATTGTTGTATTTGCATCTATTTACTAATGTTTGGAACAGTCCTCAGGAGAAATTTTTTAACTGAAAGTCCCATAACCATACAATGGACAAAATTATATGTAGTCTTTTAAACAAAACCTCCTGAGTTCCAGCACTGGTGAAGAAGAATGTTTGTTTATGTTCTCTATGGGTTCCACACTTACTGGGTATCAGAGTGGAGTGAATCAACTATAGAATAAAAGAGGCCCAAAAGAGGGGAAAATCTAAGGTATTAATAAACCTTTGGTTGTTGCTTTATTTCCATGCCTGTTAAGACAGAGTTGTTTTTCCAGAGACTTTTGTCCAAGAGGCTGAAATATATTCCTAAAGAATAGACTTTTTCCCTTAACCTACATTCCCTGTTAAATCATTTTCTAACTGTTTCCTGGAGGAAAACAACCTCAGAAAATCCTTGTTACCATTATTCATTTTCTTTACCTGTTATTTCACTTCCAATATCCCAAATAGGTAAATACCCTACAACTTTCTTACTTCCTCAGAATCATTCTGCAGTTAACATTGTTCCTCGACTCACCAGTACAAATAGAGCCTCACCAAATCTTGAACCATCCATATACATTCTTCTATATCAGACATGTAAATGAAACAAAATCAATACTTTAGCATCTGAGAATTTGGATGATATAATTTACAATCGAAAATTGAAATTAATCCTTTTAAGAAATGACTTCACAACTGACCTTATGTTTTAAACATTAAACTGATTTTTGTATTACATTCACATTAGGACTGCCTTAGAATACCACCAGAAATATTTTTAAATACAGAATAAAGGTGCTAATCCTTTGAAAGATGTGAGTTGCTTTGAGCACATATATCCAGATCTGTGGTCAATTTAGGCATCCGTACTGTAGTTACAAACCTGTATGTGAAAATAGGAATAGTCATTGATGTTCCAAAATCTGAATGACTGGACTAATCACTGGCATTTTATTAATTTCTGACAATTGTCAGTCTTCAAGTGTCCAGGGTATTTCAATGCCAGCTTCCTCTGCAATCTGCCAAGAGCTCAGAATATAATATCAGGGCCATTTGTTTTGTGTTGATTGTGACTATCTGTTTGTGCCTGATACTTGATTTAATCACTGCCCTGAACCACATAATTGCCTTGAGAAAGGTGCCATGGAAATGAGTCAATTAATATATATGACCATGGACTTTGTAGATGTTCTAGAATATTAGATAAGCAGGCTGGTCTAAAACATCAACTGGCAACATTCTTAATATTTCTCTAAGGCTATTTTCAACTCTCTGTGGTGTTTGTTTTTCTAGTTGATTGATTATGTTGTTGCCCATTGCAGTGAGTGGATAGAGGGATAGCTATCTGAGTGTGGTGCCTGGTAGCTTATCAACAGTATTTCATATTTTGGGGGGTTTATTGTGTTTTCAAACTTCTCCTATCTTATTTGAACAGGAAAATAAGTACATTCTAGGATAACATTTCTGAGAGTACCTAACTTTCTTTAATTCACAGATTTTTAATAGCTTAAACTCATGCGTTGGTCTGACACATCTGAAAACAGACACTTTTACTCTACTTATGGATAAGGCCTGTAAAATGCAAGTGGTTTTGTCATATTTTACATAAAATCTGTGTTTAAGGGATTTGTTTGTCCAGTCTCTGCATGGGATAAGAAAAGGGAGGGCCTAATAGCTCTTTATGAAATTTTAATTCTATATCAAAATCTATAAAAATCTATATTAATAACTATCTAGAAACTCAATTCTATAGTCTCTGTGTCAAACAAAGTATAAATTTGGCTTTGTAACACTTTGCAGACAAAAAAAAGATTGAGTCATTTTGGCTTCTGACAGACCTCTCCTGACACTACTTCAGAAGGCAGTGATCCTGGCTTCTTGTCATTAGGGAGTTTCTTTGTTCTTTAGCAATACAGATTTACATAGGATAATGGAAAATAAATGGGCACTGGAAGGACAATCTGCTTAAAAACTCACCTTAGAGCATAGCCATCAGGAAGCAATTCATCCAAGTCATTTTCTGTCTCTATTCCCATAGTTAGAAGGTTTATAGACTTGTGTTACCATGGAATTTGGGCCCATGATTTTTCTCTTGGAATTCTTCCAGATGAGATTTTGCCACAGTAAAAGACCCACCTTGTTACAGTTAATATTCTTGTTGAAGGAAGGCTCCGGAGCTACTTATTAACACATTTATAAGAGGTGATTTCAACATTATTTAAGTAATTTGTTATTATTATTATTATTATTATTAAAGGCAGGGCAAGATATTTACATTTATATAATAAATTGTGTTTTAAACAGGGCAGTTTTATTATGTAAATTTCTGGATTCTTCAATTTTTTTTTTTTTTTTTTTTTGTGGTAAAAATCTAGAAGCAGTCAAACTCTCCTGAAGTATTATTGCAAATCTCTGAAATTAATTTCCTATATCCTCAACTAAGAATACTTTTACTCAATTTAATTGAAATTAATTTGTAAAAATTAATCCCTTTTCAAAATATAAAGTTATAACTTGTAGGATTATTTCACTACAATTTCAAGCATTTCTATAAGCAGATAATTTTTAATTTGCACAGCTATTTACATATTTTACAATTTATTTTTTTTCCCCATAACATGAATTAATATCCATAGTAGTTTAATGTAGTGAAAAAGAATGTTATCTGTCACTACTCAATTTCTGTCTGTGTGGTTTTGAACATTTCTACGTATCAAAGTATCATATTATTAAATCACTGTTTTATTAACAGTGATTTTTTTATAATTTATTATATTTATTTTATTATTTATTTTATTATTTTATTTGTTTTATTAAGCAAAAAAAAAGTTTTGCTTAATATGGAAAATATGTTCTTAATTGTGTTCAAACATCCATCACAAAATGGTTGACTTTAATACCCTTTTTTTTTTTTTTTTTTTTTTTTTTTCCCTCCATATGAATTATTCTTTCTTATAAAAGGCAGATTTTGGACAGAAAATAATATTCCATCCTGCATTTTTTTTCAGAGCTATTATCCCAAATACAGCCTTTCTCTGAAGCAAACTTGAATGTCTAGGGAATAAAACCTTGTAAAAGGCACATATACACATAAATGATCCATGAAATCATTCTTATAGAAAACAAAAAATTTTGCTTAAAATAAATAGGGTTCTTTTTTATCTTTCGTCCTTCCTGTTAATTTAGATTTCTGGCATTTTCACTGAAGTCTTGCAGTAAACTCAGATTATGTCTCAGATAAATAATGTATGATTAATAGGGGTTTATGCCTAGAATAGTAAAAATTGATTTTTGATTGACAGATTTGTCAATGACTACGATGACCCATTTGTCTATGATTGTTTATGATCCTTATAGTTACCAACTGTTTACATTATTCAAGCTGTTCTTTAATGCCAGCAGTTTCCAGGTTTCAAAAATTCCATGAGCTATCCACTAAAGTTACTATTTTTATGATTTCCTCAAGTATGCAAAGTCCTGCCTTTCAGAAACTGGTCATCATAATTTTTTGAACTACTAATATGAAAGTCACAGACTGACACCATCAGAAATGAATATCCATAGCTTTTTCAGGGCAAAGTAAGGTAGCCAAAAGGTAATATACTTCTCAGGTTCTAACATAAATAACTTCTCAGGTTCTCAGTAGAGCAGTCCAAAAGACATGAGAGAACCAGAACAGGGTTAAAGGAATGCAAACATATATGCAAATATATATGCAAATATATAGAAATAAAAGCAAACAGAAAGGCAAGAGAGATATCCTAAGAAACAAGACATTATGAAGTTGGTAATGTTTGACACCATTTGACCAGCAGGGTGGCAAATAGATGATGATGAGAGATTTAGAAGGAGTCAACTTAAAACAGAAGGCATGAGTCTCTTGGGGAAAGATCTTCTCAAAGGAAATAAGGAGTAGAATGGCTGGTGGAGTAACGCATTCATGAGCATGAAAGAGATGTAGATTGTTTACAACATTCCCACAAGTTAAGTTTGTCAAAAGTATAAATGGGCTTTAGTTGTAGTTTAAATACAGGAGATTCTGAGTATGTCACTGTTATGATTTACCTTTGGAAAAATCAAACAAACAGTTTTACTTAATTTTCTACAACTTAGTACAGTACAGAGATTATATTTGTACATTCTGTTTACATAGCTGTACATCATTTTACCTCTATTGACTTCGGTGGATTTATTTTTTATTATTATTTTTAATCCTAATGTCATTAAGAAAACAACTGTGAGCAGTGCATTTATCTAATGGTTTGTCAGAAGTCTTCCTGAACATCAGCCCTCTTCTTAACAATCAGATTTGAGGGCTAGTAGGTGGGAATTATAATGAACTGCTGAAAAAAAAAAAAAAAAAAAAAAAAAAAAAAAAAAAAAAAGGAGTTTACTAATGACATCTGCACAGCAAAAAGAAAAATATAAATTATGATAGATTCCCATGCTGTGTAGATGCTATGTAGTATGCACTTCAAAAAAGACAAAAATGTAAATAGAAGCAAAATGAAAAGAAATGATAGATGATATACAATAAAAGCTTAAAAGTAAAATTTCCAGGCTGTGAACAAGAAGACCAAAACTGTTGCTCTTAAAAAAAATAATAGTAATAATAATCATATCAAAATATCACATACGCCGTTGTGAAGTTTTATCTCTGAGGCATGTTAGTAATAAGAGAATAACTGATACTAATTGCGAGCAGAAACTGTAGAAAACGTGAAATGGATGCTCTATAATGCACAACTATTATGTTTTATAACTCTAGAATATTTGATCTTTAACTTTTCATTATGTCTTGCCATTTTAACACCTTCATACATTGAATTTTACAGTTGTTTTGCATTTTACTTGCCTCCCATTTTTCTTTCAAACACATATTTGTCAGTGGTTACATTGTATGCATTTAACAAGCAAAGAACAGTCTGTTCAGGAAAAATGGAGTGGGAGTAATCTGGCAGAAGCTAGGTAAACACCTTTGCCAAAAATAATGTAAATTAAATAAGAGTTATCTATGTCTAAAATTTGAATTTCCAGACTAAGACCTTCTGGATATTCAAGTGTGCAACAGTAGTTTTGGTATTATACTTCTGTTCTGTATATTTTCACCAGCTTTAGAGACAGGTTTATTAAAATACTTCCCTTGCCAAATCAGAAACTCTTTGGAAGATCTTCCACTTTTTCAACAAAATGAGTTTCCTTGCTCCATTTGTCTGATCCATGGAAACTGGCAGTGTTTCAGTAACTTTTGGCTCCAGGGTCCTCTGTGTTTAGGTGTTCCTTGGCCAGCCTAGCATGGCTCTGCCTCACATCCTATTGTTCTGCCATGCGTAAGACCAGTGACAGATATAGGTCATATTTCCAGGAGATGAAAAAATATCTGGACCCATCCATGCCCGTACTACACAATGCTGACTGAGATCCTTGCTAAGATGGCTACAGAGTCAGTACAAAGCATTTGTGTTAGCAGTGGGTAGTTGCACTTTGAGATAGCCACAGTGTTTTCAGAACTGTTATGGACTGCCTGCATAGTATTGGAGTGTGTCAAATAGACATGTTAGACTTGAACCATCAGTTCAGGTGGTTTTGTGTTAGACTGAAGAAAGTAGGTGTGTGATATGACTCTAATCACATTTCATGGATACTTAAAAGTTCAGAAAATCACCAAAAAACACAATTACACAACCTTGCCAGTTTCATAAACATAGTTATAATATTGTTACCAAGCCAATGATGAGCTGGAGAAAGTTCTCTGAGTGTTTGGATGAAACTCAAAAACAAAGAAACTAGGAAGGTTTCTCTTTTATTGGAACAATGTATTTGTAGTTGGGGTAATGCTAAATTACCTTTCCAAGGCAGAACTGCATAGATGGGAAATGCAACCAACAAGCCTATAACTTTCACTCCGAAGGACTCTTTCTGATTCTGTTACTTCACTGGACTCTCCCATGCAGAATTCGTACCTCAGTTAAGGCTTTCAATAACAGCTTGATGAGCTGCCAAGGAAAGAGTCTATGTATAATTAACTTTCATCTCTCTATATATTGCAATAGATAAATGTTGTGAAGCATATCCTATTAATCTAATTGACAGGAAAGGTAAGAAAATAATTCCAGTCCTGTTTCTGTGACTACAGGTGATGGGAAAACATTCATTACATATCTGTTGTTTTTTGTTTTTTGTTTGTTTTTACATATTGTTTAACTAAGACACTTGAGCTAATGAAATCACAGCTACTGTTGAAGATTAGTACTGGTAGAACTCTAAATACTGTGAAATGCATGGTCTAAAATAAGGATGTATTTATTCTACTTGCACATAAGTTACCTGTTATGCAACTCACGTTAGTTTGGAAAAAACAATTCTCTCCTACTGTGGGGGTGAATACAATGGGGTTTTCCTTCCTTGTATCACTGCAAATTGAAATTTCATCTGAAATATTAAATCTGCATTTTTTATTAAGGTAAATTTGCCAATATCTGTTATCAATAGTAACAGTTGCACTCTTGAGACAATGTCTTGAGCCAAGTAAAATACCTATATTGTGAGAATGCCTAACTATAGACCTTTCCTATAAACCAAGAGGCAATGCCAGGATGATCTTCATAGAAATATGAATTCGCTATGCAAATTCTGAGTCAGACACATAGGATGTGTTGATTTAAGCAGAACTACAGTGATATATGCCAATTGTTGATGTAGCACAGTAACTTTAAATAATATTATATGTTCCCTAGAAGTTTGTTATTCAAATTTTTCTAACAGATTACTGCATAACATAGAATCATAGAATCCTAGAATAGGTTGGGTTGGAAGGGACCTTAAAGATCATATAAAGATCCCTGCTATGGGCAGGGATGCCACCTACTAGATCAGATTTGCCAGGGCCCCATCCAGCCAGGTCTTGAACACCTCCAGGGATGGGACATCCACAACTTCTCTGGGCAACCTGTTGCAGTGTCTCACCACCCTCTGAGTAAAGAACTTCTTCTAATATCCAGTCTAAATCTAAAGCTCTTCCACTACAGCTTTTCAAGCATGAGGTAATGCTCACAGTTGATTAGGGGAGGTAAAATTAAAAGTATGATTAAGGTGTAGTTCTTTTACTTTCAGAGGTTTCTTTTCCCTCAAAATAGTCTCGAGTACAGCATTCTTTATCTTACCATTTTGTACATAATAGACAACTTTCATTGTAATAATCTGTCCATTCCCCTTGAATATTTTTTATATTTTGGTCATTTAGTTCTAAAATTATTCCTCATAGTGCTTTTAAGTGGTCCCTAAATTGTTCACTGGATTCATGTTGCTCTTTCCCATATACATATTACAATAACTTCTAATGGCTTTTCTTCTGTGTTGCTATTTTTATTTTTTATTTTTTATTATTATTATTATTTCATTTGGTAGCTACTTAGTCTTTTTAAAATATATAAATCAATAATCATTGTTAAATGAAACACATTAAGAATTAGTTCGTCATTAAGAAAGCAAAAGAAATAGAAAATCTGCAATGTGATTAAACATTTTCCATAAAGAGTTTGATCTGGTAGGAATTAAGGTGATATCTACTATATATGAATTTGGTTTTCTGACCAAAATTGTCTGGGCAAAATTCTTGCAAATAACTGTAATAGAAGCATTTCTTATGCATAAATAAAATTGGACTTCAAGTCTACTACCTTGTCTTAGTGAACATTAATTCCCCAGTGTTTCTTCTCATTGCTTTATAATGTGACTAATACAGTAAACTCCAACTACTGATTCATACTCTAACCTCATTCATGTTTAGCTCAGTTACAATGGTTACTTATACATATTGTAAATACTATTTTATTTATTTATTTATTTATTTGCCAAAGATATTCTCTTTTCCTATCCAAAATTCTACTTTCTGGTTTTGGTCTTAATGTTTGGACTACGTTTTTCATCAGCACCTTCAATTTTGTTATGTTTAGCTAATTTTTTTTCTTTTTGTTAGTTTGTTTGTTATTGTTGTCATTTTTTGGGAGGGGGTGCTTGAGGGAATGTCTCTCTTATTTTTTTTTTTTTTTTCTTCTTTAGAAAATACAGTACATTAAAAGGTTGTATTTGCCAGGTTTCACTGGGACATTCAAACACTTCTTACTGTGAAGTGTATTGTTATTCCAGTACCAAACAATTTAGATGAGCATGATAAATGACAGCAGGTTGTTTTTATTAAGGTTAATGACTTGATGATTTACAAGTGAAGGCATATTAGAGTCAAAATTATTGCAGTAATTGTTCCATTAAACAATGTGAACTTTGAATATACTGTTTTGGAATGCCCTGGAGATGTGTCATTACTATTATATTAATTTTGACATGGCATCTATTTCAGATGTGCTAACAATTTAGAAAAACTATGTACTGCTGCTTACAGCTTCCCAAAAACTTAAAGGTTACTGTCTTCTGTCAGCTTCTGATATCCAATAAAAAAATGAAAATTACCTCAGACAAAAAGCAGAGCAGGACAATAGCAACGTGTTAATGTAGACTCCTGTGGCTGTGAGAAATGGCTGACCAGGGTTTGGAGACAGTTGCTTGTACCTGTAAGCCACAGTAAATCTACAAATGGATTGCTGCCACCTCATCTCTCTTGGTTTCAATTGAGTCAGAACTGCTTCATACAGAAGCCCCATCTGTGATCTTTGGGTTTCAAACAGATAAAAGAAGAATCAAAAAGGAGCAGAAAGATCATCTGTATTTTATGAGCTATGAAATGTTTTCTAAGCAAAACTGATTACCAAGTGGTACAGTTAATTATAGGAAAGCCTTACTGCTGGCATTAGTTCTCAGAGAACAGACTGGGCCTTAAGAAGCAGCTTCTGGTATGAAAACTGTTCTTTTTAGCATTAGTTGATGGTACCTCGGAATTTAACTATCACATATCATGAATTATAAAGGGATGATAATATTAAATCATTATCTTACTTAGGAATTGTATCATTTGCCATTATTGTTGTTTTTAATAATGAAACACTGCAGTGAAGCTAGCTGATGAATGCTGTAATCTGAATTTATGATTCATCAGGATTATATTGAACTGCTATATTGCAATGTTGTTTGCAGAAAATTTTCACATTAATATTTTGAGTTTTGGGGGGAAGGTCAATACAATTCAGAGGATATTTGAAATGATAAATGATCCCTGAATATTTCTATATTCACACATACGGCAGTTATTCTTTTCTCATTAACAAGAGCAAAAGTGACCAACTCAGCCTTGTTAGCCATAAGCAAGCCAATCTTCAAAAGACCTCAGTAAAACTACACTTTTTTCCATTCTGAATAAGTCGATCAGATCTTCTTCTGTTTTAATACATAACGTCCTTTCCTTTCTATATGTAGCAACAAATGATTCTGCTAGCTATTTTCTGGACAACTCAGTGTAAGATTGCCTCTAACAAGTAAAATAAAGCAAACAATAGCAAGGAAATTAGTTTATTTGATTATTATGCTGTTTATACTTATTTTACTAAAAAAATGACTGACATCATGATATCGGGGGCGGGGTGTGGTATAGAGGATACAGGGTTCAGTAAGACGGCAACCAAAACATCGTCTAGCAGCTCTAGCTGCAGCCCTTTTTCTCCATCCCTCCTATTTTCCTTTGTTTTCAGCAGTTTAAATACAAACAAACAAACAAACAAACAAACAAACAAAAAAGCACTTCTGTTTCCACCATCTTTCCACTGTTTTTGCACTGCTTTGGAAATGAACAGCAAAAAGACAAGCTGGAAGTTGTTGCTGCTCATAGGAATAAAGGACCTGACAACTAGATTCTGTTTAGTAGAAGCACATGGATAAGGCTTTCACGTGATATGCTGTATGGGAGTAGCAACTAACAAACATTCCTATGACAGATGTAACCTGGTAACCTTAAATTGTTACCTTGATCTTGGAGTAGGAAAGAAGGCCGGGAGGAAGGGAACAGGGACAAGGGAAACATGGTTAGTCTTATTTCTTCAAAAGATATGTTGAAAAAATAATAAAATACAGCGTGGGATTTTATATTTTCATCCATGGTGAATTATGATTTGTACTCTAATTGTAAGAATAGGTTCGTGAAACCACACTGTGCTTTGTTGGGTAGTGGTCTTCATGTGATTTCTTTAATCTGTAGCTGGGTGTTAGTCTTTGGCATGACACAGTATGATGAAAGATGTGTCACTCTGAACATCCCTTCACAGACTATAGGACTGTATAAGCTAGCCCCATGTCTGCGCTTGTTCACTAAATGAGTACTAGGGTGTAAACATGAGCTAAAAATAACTTAAATAGAGACAATATTTCAACTGAACATGACTGCTTACATACATTTAACATTAAATAGTGTTTCTGATTCCTTATGATTCTTAAAAGAATCAGTTTTCCAACAGGACAGCAGTTATTTAGGTGCTCAACTTAATTTCTTAAGAAGAATTATATGAAGTAATGTTATTCAGTAGTGCCTTTAAATTGCTTATGGCTCCTATGAACTAAAAATTCTACCTTATATTGAGCACTTTTTCATTTTCCTTGATGAGAATTAAGGTCTTGTGCAATTCAGTTTCTGTTTTACTATGTAACTTTTTGTTTCAGGATGCAAGTCTGAGCACAGTATACCTCAGAATAAAGACTGTATATTCAGATTCAGTGCGTTTAGGATGTAGGCAATGGAATCATATGGTTCAATGTTCTGGAATACCCAGATATGCCCTGTTTTATTGCAATGGCCAATTCATGAATGAACACTGTTGCTGGTTATCAGGAAGAAACTTGATAATAATATCATAGTGTGAATAACTATCTGACACTACAGGGAAAACAAAGTCTCTTCTTTGTGCTGGATATTATTTAGATTTCACAAATTATCACAAATTGAAAATCTGGTGAAAAATTGTTAGGAGGGATTCCATCCTGTCAGAAACATATGGTAATTTTATATGAATTGATATCTTTTGTAAATGTGACAGCAGAAACATATGTGGAAATGTTTGCATGTAGAAGGGAGTAAAATGTGTTTTGTTGAAAATAAGACTTCAGCAATTGTCACAGTGTGTCTCATGATTAACAGTGTTGATGTGAAAATGATTTACTGAAAATTGCAGACTGAACACAAGTCATTTAATGCTCAAGCTCAGAGGAAAGACAAAAGAGATACAAACTGAGCATCTGGTTTTTGTTTTTCCTGTGACAACACCTTAGTATTGCAGTCCCCAATACTAACGTTACTGCAGAGTCGCAATCTAAAAATCAATAAAACATGCAAACTCTCACTGTTCCCTCTCTATGCATTGATTTTAACAAAATAAGCAAATCATTATCTCACACTTAGCATTTGCTGAGGAAAACAGAATTGGAAAATAAAGTGTAAAATTCCTGTGTAGAAATAGCAGTTTTTACAATATTTTGGAAGATATTGATGATGCTTTATTGATAAAAATGGACGACCGCTTTTTATCTTCCATGAGGTATCATAAACTTTGTACATCTATTCATGAGGAAAATTTTCTTCAGAACAAAGAGGTGGATTGTTAATCTAATGGTTGATATCTGTTGCAAGTAGCAGATAGGATACTTTCTAGAAAAGAGAAGTTATTAAAATTTAAAACATTAAAGATGCTTGCAGTGCAGTTAAAAAAAAAAAAAAAAGAATATTAGAAAAGAAAGAAATCTGTGATGTCTGTGATGAAAGTGTATCTATAAATATCCTAGTAAAAGATAGGGAAAAAAAAAAAAAGTTACAGACAGGTAACTTTTAACTTTAACAGGTAACTTAGAGAAAGCATCCAGATAGGAGAAAGGAAAAAAAAAAAAAAAAAAAAGTAGAAAAGGAAAAAAAAAGCTATTTATATTCCAATTATGTCTTTCTTCTGTTGTGTTTCATTACTTACTGAAAAGTCTACTTGGAAAGGCTGAAGAGTATATTCAGCCAAATATTCAAATATTTGTCCAAGCTTTCCTGCTTTGATTTGTAAAACTGGTGTAAAAATGATGTAAGAAGAATCTTCTTTTAGCAATATTTCCAGCAAGTAGACACCCAAACTAGTCCAGAAATATCACAGTTTCAGAATATTTAGAATTGTTTCAACATGTGTTGATAAAAAAATATATCGGGATAAAATCTAAATTAATTTAACTTTTTAAAACAACATTACATTGTTCATTCAAATTCATTCAGAAGATTTTATTATATGAAAGTTCTTTTGTCAAAAAGTGGATGGTGTCCCTGCGTATGTCATTGGGGTTGGAACTAGATGATCTTTGAGGTCCCTTCCAACCTAAGCCATTCCATGATTCTATGAATATCTTTTGGAGATGGTCATTTAATACCACAGTAGGACAACTCTCCTCTAAAATAATCTCTTGCTGCTGAGTGCTAATATGGCAACTCTAATGCCATGTGCCTGGAAAATCCTGTATGAAACCAGGAAAAAAAAAATAGATAAAGTAAAAGTACCGTCTTTTACCACTCTTAGTTCCTTATAACTGTATATCAGTTTTCTCTCCATGAAGCACTTTTTGCTAGTATGGTATCAGAGAAGACTTCAAATATTTTAAACATTAAAACACTAAGATTTAAGGACTGCATATTGGCAGATGACTTTTTAAAAGACATTTTAAAAGAGGTAATAATGGAATAAGTGTACTACCTTAACTGAGAAGAGACAAACAAGAGATACTTAGAGTTGTCTTTCACAGGACTAAAGCACTTTTGTAAATGCATCACTTGGACCTGTTTCTATCCTGATCTAAAATGGGTTGCTGCCTTTAATTTCTATCAGAATTTCACCACTCCATGGGCAGAGTGGTACCTCACTTCTGCTATTGCCTAGCAGAGCACCATACATTAGATGAAGCTCTAAAGAACTATAGTGCACTCTTAAAGTGATTCATCTTAGTGGCATTATCTTTAATGGTGCAAATTTTCCACCAATAAAAGTTTATTAAAAGACTAGTATTCTTACATATAATTTGGTCATTTATAGAAGAAAAAAAAAAATTGATGAATAATAGAACTGCTTTCTGCAAGTGCTATACTTGATTTTTTTTCCCAATAATCTTATAAAGGACAGTAAATATTTAACAGAACAACAGCTCAGTTCTGTAGATTTAGTGAAATCCCAAATCACCTTTCAAATTTCTTGTTCATTTTGAAATGCTGAAAGCATTCTCTGTCATCTTTTTGCCCTGCAGCTTTCATCATAATGGCTCAAAAATTCCAGAAAGCAAATTATTCCTGGTGCATGTTTTTTACGTGGTTCTGACCATGTTCTTGGGATAAATTTAGACATCAGGAGCTACACTCTAATAAGACATAGTCTCAGTAGCTTGTTTCCAGCATAATCTTTCATCTTTCTTCTCAAGTGACATGTTCAACTCTGTAATTTTACTGTTCTTTTATGAAACCAAAGATGTCAGACTTCTATGTATTCACTTTATATTAGTAAGAACTTGGATAGTGTAGAGATTCAGTCTGATTGAGAAGTGCTTTTACAGTGCACTTTGATGAGGGAGAAGGATTAGATATGTTATCTCATCTACTGTTTATCAACATCACTGTTTTGGGAAGTAACAAATGAAAATTGGTTATAATTACTTAGTTGTGTTTTTAAATTTCATTGTGTGTATTTAATTGTGTGTATTTTAAATTTCATTGTGTGTATTTAAATTTCAGAGTTATTAATATACTAAAAAACCTTACAGATAGGGATTCTGACTTCAAAAGTTAGAAAATAATTTTTCTTATCACTCAGACATTTCTTCATTCTTACATGTGAAGCAGTTGTCCATGTGTTTTGAAAAGTGTTGAGAGCTGTGGACTTTGACTCTTTGACTGGACTAAGCCTAGATGTGCAAATGGATTTGCATTATCGAAACCTGCCTGAGTTGTGATTTATTTCCCCATATAGAGGCCACAGAAAGAGAAATGTATACAAGACTGGCATTTAGTGAGATGATTGAGATGGACAAAGAGCCATAAATACATAAGGAACAAATACTGAGGAGAGACAATACAATTAACGTCCTATACCAGATGTTATGCATGTAATTGTATTAACCCTTACAAGAAAGAATGTGTAGAAAATTTATGTTGAATCCTATCCATTTTTTACAAATATATACTTTTTTTTTTTTTTTTTTTTTTTTTTTTGAGCAAGGACTTAAACTGGACTTCACAAATCCACACAAATATTATACTCATTGGAATTTGGAGGCAGTGTCTTACTAACACAAAGAAAGATTTCTACACAGTCAAGTCTCTTCAGTAGTAAAAAGACAAAGTCATTTACACCAGCATAACCAGTTACACTATGGTCAGAAAATGCTATTATTCAGGTTCCTTTTGTGTTGAAGAGTGGACTGGTGACTGTCAAAAATCAAATAATATAGAGATTTGAACTGGAGGTTCTTCCACATGCAAGGATAATAAATTTACCATTGACTGATGAGGATATGCACATCAATCTAAAAAATTTGCTCTTCTTTTCTTATATGCAGTTTGAGACTCTGAGCATGTACCTGAGGCAATAAATTCAATGCCTACTCAGAAAATTCTGTAATTTGTGAAGCAGCTCAATCGGCGTTATTATTTTCCAGAAAAATCTCTTTCACATGCCCATTGAACCTAGTGGATGTTTTGAAGCATAAGGAGCTTCCACATCCATAAGGACTCAGAAGGAGCAAGAGAAACAGTCATTGAATAATGCTGGTGCCTAAAGAGGATAAATGGGGCCATCTTTTAATTATATGGTTTTCCAGAGTTCCCTCACTTGCACAGAAGAAAACTATTTTATGTCCTTTTGATTGAAGATCATGTGAGATGTTAATTCTTTTGATAAATAAATGTATGTGTAAAAGCTCCACAAGCAAAATAGCGATTATGAGAAACACAAGAACATGCAGAGATGGCTTGTGTTTCTGAAGATATCTCAGTTATGTCCCAGTTTTGGAACAAGACAGGGTCTGGGCATGCACTACTTTCATAATCTTCCTCTCTGTGCTTTCTGTTCGTATTTCGTTTTTTCTGTTCAAGCAACAATCAGGAGCACAGGCCCAGAGCAACTGGCAATATGTCCCAATAACCTTGGGCTTCATGGTGTGGAAAATAGCAGCCTGGGTGGCCTACATGCTGCATACACCATACATACACACAGTCTGGCAGAAAGATGCTCTACTTTTGTTAATGCATTCTGATTTTTTTTTTTTTCCTGTAAGAAGAAATTCTGCAATTGCTTAGTATTAACAGAAAGCTTTCTCCTAGAAGCCATCTCCACTTGATCTCAGTAAGACTGCAGAAAGTGTTCACTTGTTGGCTAACAGCACAAATTCATTTCTCTAATAAAAGTCCTAGATGTAGACTAATTTCTAGTCTGACTTCCTACAGATGATTTCCTTCAGAAATGGTTACAAAATCAGGAACACTGTCTGCAATTGAGGGTACTGATTCCTGTTGTCAAGTGTATGAGAAACAGTGTCCTTTCAGTGTGGTAAAATGTTCTTTATTCTTTTCACTCATATTTGCTTCTCTCAATATTTGTTTTTAATCTTTGCTATTTCAGTCACATTCTTATGGCTTGTTCATAATTCAATGGTATGCATGCAATAGTACACAACATATTGTGTGAAAGTTCCCTACAATACAGTCTGTTCCTTTCAAAGTGTCTGTCATAATTTTTCATTATAGATGTTGTCAAGACTAAATTAGACAATATAGTGTTTGATAAAGCATATTTTAAAATATACCAAGAAGATGCAGCTAAAGCCAATATATATGGATCTTGAGGAAGCCACATTTCTTCCTCATTATAAGAAAGTCAATATTTTGATATATTTTTGGCAATGAATTCTAAAATCCAGACCGTGAGTGCCAAAGAGCCTGTCAGTTTGGAAGCTAATCCATATGCCAAGGAAACATTAAACAAATAATTAATTACTCACTTCAGAGAATGACCAGATATGAATAAAAATTCCACAAGGAAATAAAGCCCAATTATGGGTAAGTGTGAGGTGAAGTTTTAAATCACTTTTAACAAGGTGTAAAACACAGTCATAGTGTAAACACAGTATAACGTACATGATGAACTTACTGTTTACTAGCTCACTTGCAGCAGAATTTTACACAGGCAGTACTGTAGAAAAGAATAATCATTGAGAGTTAACATGAAACTCAAGTGCAGAGACATGCAGAAATACGTCTAAAGAATAACCTTTGGAAAAAGTGAACAAGCAATTATTTCATTTTCTAATCACAAGCCTTGGCAGTGGGCTCTATAGTTTTATATTTCCACTTAAAGCCACAGGTCTGTCTTCCCTACTGGAAAACAGGTAAGAGAATATGAACACACGGTTTAATACAAAATTTTTCTCCTCTACATTAATGATATATTTATTTCAATCGTTAATAGAACTCCAGCTACAGATCTCATTCTTTTAGATCAGACTGGATTTTTTTTCATTATTTCATTTTATTGTTATTATTTTTTTTTTGTCTTTTAACATGTCTGAAGCCCAAATCATCAAATTAAGAAAAAAAAAAATCTACCTCCTCACCTCCTCCTGTAGCTGTTTTCATTTTTCTCATGAATAGTTAAATCAATGCATTGAGAAGTGTTGGGGGTGCAGCCCGTACAAACTTCCGCCACATGCCAGCACACTGGCAGTCATCTTACTTTTGTTTTTTTTTTTTTCCTTTGTTTTCTCACTTCTCTCGCTTGTTAGTTGTAGGCAATAAATCTTACTATCTCCTTATGCCGAGTCTGTTTTGCCCGTTACAATAATTGTTGCGTGATTTTCTCGTCCTTATCTCAATCCTTGAGCCCTTTTCACATATTTTCTCCCCATTCCTCTTTGAGGAGGGGGAGTGAGAGAGTGGCTGTGGTGGAGCTCGGCTGCCCACCTGAGTAAAACCACGACAAGAAGTAAAACAGGGATGGATACAGAATTAGCCCCTGTAGTCTCAGCAGTGTTTATAGGGTGGTCTGATTCTAACAGCATCAGTTTCTACCATCTGTTCATAAGGGGACCACTGGCTGTTCCATGAGCCCCTTTGTTAGTCATGCTAAAAGGAATTTGTATGGCTAAAATTGAATTGTGTGAATATGCACATCCAGGAACTCCATCAGTGCAATAAATAACTGAATATAACACGAAAACAAAAATTAGAGCAATAGAATTATTTAAATACTTTGAAGATTAGTTCAATTTTCTCAGTTCTTTTGATTTAAAGAGCCTAGAACTGCAATAGGAAAACTATACTCACTACGGATAAATTGTCCAATCAACTTAGACATATTTGTGTAACACCTGTCCTGTTTTCACAGAAGTGTTGTATTATTTCAGAAGTAGTCCAAGCAATATATATATAGTTTGAAAAAGTATATTACTATTTACAAGCAGTTTTAAAATGTGTATTGCATGTCTCATTCTGCCTAATTTCTAGTATATATATATTAACATTCCTGATGCCTAATAAAACAAGGAAGATTATAATACCAGTTAAAATGGAAAAAAAAAAAAAAAAAAGACAACAAAAAAGTGATCTACACATCTATATTAATATAAGAGTATACTTGTATAAAAAAAATATATATATATATAGGAAAAAAATGTATAGGACTGAAAACATAGTAGTTTAAATATTGAAAAGGCATAATATGATTAAAGAATAAAGTTAATTTAAATTCAAAGAAATATTTTTACTTACTATGTTGCAATATTTGCCCAGCAACAGTTTTGTGGAAATATAGAACAGAGAGTTTTTCAGGGTATGAATTCAAAGATGAAACAAAGATAAGAATTAAAGATAATCAAAACCTAAACATAAAAATCAAGGAAACTTAGACAGTTTTTTAATTATTTAACTGTTTAAACATGAACTCCCTGAAGAACAGTCGGTGTTAAAGTCATGCCTGAGAAATGTGTCTACAGTAGGGAAAGGTTTTTATTCTGTAATGTTTATTTGGATGTTTTAATTAGACATTTAAGTATACTTCTCTTTGAAAGCAGCTACAAATTATATTGTTATCAATAAAAACATGCATTTTCAACAACGATCTTCGTTTCTTCCTTTTTTTCTTTTTTAATTAGAGTCCGAGGAAGTCTACTCCAGACTGATTTTCACATCTGTACTGAAGTGAAGGTAAATTGTTTTCAGTTCTCTGTACAAGAGCTGAACACGCTCTAGGCTACTGTCTTGCTTACCCATCCCCTTTTATTTATGCCATATTTAATTCCAACTTATCTGGTCTTCCAGCAACTAGGAATTATATAAGGGAAGTGTGCAAGTGAGTTAGAAGTCAGAATGAAAGATGTGTTCAGCTATGGTTTAATATCATGGATGAAGCTCTCACTGCACTGAGCTTAAAAGAATTTGCAGTGGTGATCCTATATGTGAAATATATTTGGACTCAAATTATCAATCACTACAAGTATCTGAGGATGTGCAAGTATGCCTACTGAGTGTACTGAGTATGGTGATGAAATGCAACTCTCATAGGAATAATGATATAGAGGACTGTACCCTTCAAATGTAAAATTATCTTTTGGAAAGAGGGGTCATTCAATGAGGATTAAAACGAGAGTTTTTCTTTCCTCCTGTTGCATATAGGATCTGTGGTGCCACAGATCTGTCTGGAAATGAGACACTTTTTTAGTTCACAGTGTCATGTACTTAGAAGATGTATAAAGTAGCAAAGTTTAGGTAACAGGGGGTAAAGATGCAGTCTGTAGGTGTGGCCTTTGTGAGAAGAGGCCAAGAGTTGCCCCCATGCTGGACAGAGCCAGTTTCATCCATCTAAAAATGTCTTCACAAGAAGACACAGATGAGACCATCAACCAATCTGGTCATGGGAAAACATGTTTAAGAAAGGGAAAAAAAATGTGAAAAACCACCACAGAAGTTTATGACTTTCTTATGTCAGGTGAGACCCTCCTCCCTCTTCCCAGATCTGCTGTACTATCAGTATTTGACATATGATGAAGGGTGGTATTGATTTCCCTAATGTGTCCCCAGTCTCTGTCCTTTGTCCTCCATGTCCTTTGAAGCTGATGTCTCTTCTGTACTATAATCCTAAACCACAGACATTCCATGTTTTTACATGAGGAAGGCATTCATAAGACTCAAACTTATTTCTCATCAGTGAACAAGATTATTTTTTTTTTTGAAATTGAGTTCCATGGTTTTTTTTTTTGTTTTGCTTTTTTTTTTTCTTTTTGGTTTTTGTTTTAAATTGAGTTCCATGGTTTTTATTTACATCCACGTTGTGCTGATTTATCTGAAAGTAATCACCCAAGACTTTGCACATTCATTTTCAGAGGAGTAGCAAGAAATAGTTTATTTAAATTTTCTGCATCTGGAGTTGCAGATTTTGCAGCCAGCATAGTTCATATTTAAAAATGTGGCTATATCAGTGCAAATTATAGTCTTAGCATCTACTGAAATTTCATGAAGAAATGATATATACAATAACTAAGATTCTAGAAAATGACACAAGTTATGATGGCATTTATAACATAGGGGAAAACAATGTTGAAAATATAACGGTTTATAAATGGATTAAAGAAAGAACCTGACACATCTTGTAATTCTGTGTACTGTCAAATTGGAATTTACGTGCAAAGGGCAAAAAAGATAAAAAGGCAGTTTCCCATGGTATGCAGTGCATGTAAGCTAATGCCTGGCAGAAATAATATGGTCAGCTGTTTTAGTACAGTACGCCGAGCCTGTGAAAGCAGTACCTGTATATTGGATTATTTGTGGTGAAAAAAATGTCCAAGACTTCATAATTGTGGGCCACTGAGGAGGACTATAAGGATGTTGCGAGGCTGTGCAGGGACAAAATTAGAAAAGCCAAAGCTCATCTTGAGCTCAATCTGGCTACTGCCATTAAAGACAACAAAAAATCTTTTTACAAATACATCAACGCAAAATGGAGGATTAAGGAGAATCTCCATCCTTTACTGAATGTGGGGGGAAACCTTGTTACAAAAGATGAGGAAAAAGTGGAGGTGCTTAATGCCTTCTTTGCCTCAGTCTTTAGCGGCAATACCCGTTGTTCTCTGGATACCCAGTACCCTGACCTGGTGGAAGGGGATGGGGAGCAGAATGTGGCCCTCACTATCCATGAGGAAATCGTTGGTGACCTGCTACAGCACTTGGATGTGCGCAAGTGGATGGTGCCGGATGGGATCCACCCGAGGGTACTGAGAGAACTGGCAGAGGAGCTGGCCAAGCTGCTTACCATCATTTATCAACAGTCCTGGCGACCTCGGGGGAGGTCCCAGTTGACTGGTGGCTAGCAAACGTGACGCCCATCTACAAGAAGGGCCGGAGGGCAAACCCAGGGAACTATAGTCCTCTCAGTTTGACCTCAGTGCCAGGGAAGCTCATGGAGCAGATTATCTTGAGTGTCATCACACAGCACTTGCAGGGCAAGCAGGCGATCAGGCCCAGTCAGCATGGCTTTATGAAAGGCAGATCATGCTTGACGAACCTGATCTCCTTCTATGACAAAGTGACATGCTTAATGGATGAGGGAAAGGCTGTGGATGTGGTCTACCTTGACTTCACCAAAGCTTTTGACACCGTTTCCCACGGCATTCTCCTCAAGAAACTGGCTGCTCTTGACTTGGACTGGCGCACGCTTCGTTGGGTTAGAAACTGGCTGGATAGCTGGGCCCAAAGAGTTGTGGTAAATGGAGTCAAATCCAGTTGGAGGCTGGTCACTAGTGGCATTCCCCAGGGCTCGGTGCTGGGGCCGGTCCTCTTTAATATCTTCATCAATGATCTGGACGAGGGCATCGAGTGCACCCTCAGTAAGTTTGCAGATGACACCAAGTTAGGTGCATGTGTCGATCTGCTCAAGGGTAGGAAAGCTCTGCAGGAGGATCTGGATAGGCTGCACCAATGGGCTGAGGTAAACTGTATGAAGTTCAACAAGGCCAAATGCCGGGTCCTCCACCTGGGGTGCAATAACCCCAAGCAGAGCTACAGGCTGGGAGAGGAATGGTTGGAAAGCTGCCTGGCAGAGAAGGACCTGGGAGTATTGGTTGATAGTCGGCTGAATATGAGCCAGCAGTGTACTCAGGTGGCCAAGAAGGCCAACAGCATCCTGGCTTGTATAAGAAGCAGTATGGCCAGCAGGGCTAAGGAAGTGATTGTCCCCCTGTACTTGGCTCTGGTGAGGCTGCACCTTGAGTACTGTGTTCAGTTTTGGGTCCACACTACAAGAAGGACATGGAAGTGCTTGAAAGAGTCCATAGAAGGGCGACGAAGCTGGTGAGGGACCTGGAGAACAAGTCCTACGAGGAGCAGCTGAGGGAGCTGGGTTTGTTTAGCTTGGAGAAAAGGAGGCTCAGGGGCGACATTATTGCTCTCTACAGGTACCTTAAAGGAGGCTGTAGCGAGGTGGGTGTTGGTCTGTTCTCCCACGTGCCTGGTGACAGGATGAGGGGGAATGGGCTAAAGCTGCACCAGGGGAGGTTTAGGTTGGATGTTAGGAGGAACTTCTTTACCAAAAGGTTTGTTAGACATTGGAACAGGCTGCCCAGGAAAGTGGTGGAGTCACCATCCCTGGAAGTCTTTAAAAGATGTTTAGATGTAGAGCTTAGGGATATGGTTTAGTGGGGACTGTTAGTATTAGGTCAGAGGTTGGACTCGATGATCTTGAGGTCTCTTCCAACCTAGAAATTCTGTGATTCTGTGATTCTGTGATCTAAAGGTGGTCCAACATGACAACTTGATCTCCAAATTGGAGAGGTATGGATTTGATGGGTAGACCATTCAGTGGATAAGGAATTGGTATGAAGGTCACACTCGGAGAGTGGTGGTCAGTAGATCTATGTCCAAGTAGAGGCTGGTGATGAGTGGTGTACCTCAGGGGTCTGTCCTGAGACCAGTACTGTTTAATATCTTCATCAACGACATAGAGAGTGGGATTGAGTGTACCCTCAGCAAACCTGTAGATGACACCAAGCTGAATGGTGAGGTTTGTACAATAGAAGGAAGGGATGCCATCCAAAACTGTATTGACTTGGAGAAGCTTGAGGAGAAGGCTCACGAACCTAATGAAGATCAACAAGTCCAAGTGCAAGGTGCTGCACCCAGGCTGGGGCAATCCTGGACATGGGTATGGACTGGGAGAAAAACACTTTGAGAGCAGCCCTGCAGAGAAGGACTTGGGGGTTCTGATGGACAAAAAGCTCAACATGAGTTGTCAGTGTGAGCTTGCAGCCCAGAAGGCCAGCTGCATCCTGGGCTGCATTAAAGGAGGAGTGGCCAGCAGGTCAAGGGAGGTGATTATCCCTCTCTTCTCAGCCCTTGTGAGGGAGGGCATCTGAAGTACTGCATCCAGGTCTGGAACCCCCAGCACAGGAAGGAGGTTGATCTGTTAGAACTGGTCTAGAGGAGGGCCACAAAGTTGATCAAGGGGCCGGAGCAGCTCTTCTATGAAGAAAGGCTGAGAGAGCTGGGGATGTTCAGTCTACAGAGAGAAGGCTCCATGATGACCTCATTGCAGCCTTTCAATACTTAAAGGGAGCTTATGAAAAAGATGGAAAAGGACTGTTTACTCATGTAGATAATGATAGGACAAGGGAGAATGGTTTTCAACTAAAAGAGAGGAGAATTAGATTAGATGTTAGGAAGAAATTCTTCACTCAGAGGTTGGTGAGGCACAGGAATACGTTGCTCAGAGAGGCTGTGGATGCCCCATTCCTGGAGGTGTTCAAGGCTAGGCTGGATGAGGCCCTGGCAAACTGGAGCTAGTGGGTGGCATTTCTGCCTACGGCAGGTGCGTTGGAACTAGATGATCTTTAAGGTCCCTTCCAACCCAAGCCATTCTATGATTCTATGAAATTTTCAAAAATAAATAATACCCTTCTTTTTTTTTCTCATTCCAGCTGTATTGCAACTCTACAAGCAATAAAACCTTCTGCTATGAGCATAAGAAATTCCTTCAAAACAGTTTGAATTGTGCTGTCATGTGTAGATTAATTTAAGTTATAGAAGTCCAGCTTGAAGCCTACTGATTTCAAGCTGGTGACTTTACTAAATTTGGTCATTTTTATGGTCTTTGTAGAGTAGTACTCAAGCACGTGTTATTGAATGTGAATACATTTGCACAGTTATTGTTAATTTTGTAGAAGTGGCCTTCTTATGGCCATTTCTGGCCATACCAGCCATATATATCACTCTGAAGTGATTATACTTATAAATTCAACCCATGCCAGAATTATGTATAGGAGTTTATCAAAGATTATTTTCAGACATTAGAAAAATTAATTTTGATGTTATGGGTTGAAAAAGCTTTGATGAACTATGGCTATGTTTTTATTAAATACATTCATAATCATGAGTAATGTAGCTTTTTGGATATTTGGATATTTGATAACATCTTTTATTGTGAGAAAATAGGCCCTTGTTTCTTTCTCTGCAGAAGATGTACTAAATCATTGTAACTTTTATAATTTACCACTATATTGATTGTTTCTGTCTCACCACAGAAATGAATGTAGAATAAAACCTGTGGAGTAAATCAGCCATTACCTGCTGAGTCACCCATAGAATGGGTGTGAACAAAAATAAAGGAACCTTAAAAAACTATACTAGAATTGGAATTACCACTTCAAGTAGTTCTTAAATATTCTTCACCTCTAGAGGTAAAAAAGCAAGACTCATTTAATCTTTTGCTTGTGTTTTGCTTTTCAGAAGAACTAACAATACTGAGACTTGTAAATATGGCTAACATAATTTTGCTTTTTCATACAGTAAAAATATAGTTGACAGCCAAAGGAGCATGAATTCTGGTTAATTAATATATGCCATTTTAGAAAGGACAAAAACTATGGTCAGTTATTCCTACTGAAGAATACACAGAATGGAAAATTGCTAATCAACAACATTTTTAAATGAAGTTTATAAAGCTCAGAAGCATTATTCCCTTCTTTATATATATGTGTGTGTGTGTGTATACATTTAGGAAATTACTGTTTGTTTGCTCATTTGTTTATCTTAAGATAAATTTTAATACACTTTTAAAATTTCTGGATTTATTTTATTTTTTTTTGTCTCAGTCTCAATGTGTTTTTGAAGACATGATTCATGTTTAGATCTCATAATTCACAGGAAAGATAAGGATTTCTTTGACTATTGTCCATATAATAATATTGCATATGTTGATTAGCCTCCAGGTGTATTGAGAATGATGGAACAGAATCTGTTAAACATTCAAAATAAAGTCAGGTAGGAAGAAAACAAAGCTGAGGTTATTATTTCTGATAACTCAAATGACATTTGGCATTTACAAGAGCATTTAAGATGGAGAGAAAAAAAAAAAAAAGAAAAAAAAAAAAAGATTTCGACTGCATACAGTTCAGGGCTGGCAGTCCCAGCCTCCTTACTAAATCTGTAAATACCTGTACCTAACAGCCACCTTCCATCCCACAAGGTACTTGAAGGACTTCTTTTAGGAAAGAAATTGGTTTATCTTGAACAATTCAGTTGATATAATTGTGTAGATCAATTGCATAGATACAACCTGAGCTATGTCTTAAGGAACCCTGCATTTCTACAATTCCTTTTTACACTTTCATCAATGTTAGATTAACGGTAATTTATATGTATACTTATTTTCCTCCATCAACTGAAAAGGGAGTTCGGATGACTGACACGTAGAACTCTCTGTTTAGTTATGTGAATCATTTTCCTTCATCTCTCTTGTTCCTCCCCTCAGTACTTTCACATAAATATCTTTGGTGTTCATGTTCTCAGCTTCATAGATATTATGGATATCCCTCTAATCTGCCCATATGCCACATATCTGATAGCAGCTTAGACGTTTACTCAGACTGTGGATTCCACAAGACAGCTAGATATTGCACTCCTCTTTTGTATATCCCTCAAAATACAAAAGAGAAAGGTCCTGATTTTCAAGATTATTTGTATTTAAAACATAGATATACATATATGCTTACATTTTTACAAATGCCTACAGTTAAAACCATCTTAAATGTAGTACTATTTGAATAATTATGTGTTTAATTACTGTTGAAAAATTAACATAAGATTCACAGTCCCCTAGATGAGAAAAATTTTACCCATCAGCAAAATATTGGCTGAAGAGATTTTGCATCATATTTGATGAACTGGTTTCTATAAAACTGTTAGTTTTAGATTTGTTAGGGATGTTTAACCCTAGTTCCTATGCTGATAATAATAATAATAACTATAATTATAATAATAATTTTAAATTAAGGAATAACAGAAAATTATGTCAGAAAATAGTATTAAAAGAAATTGTTCAAAAGCAGGTAATGGCTGATTTACTCCACAGGTTTTATTCTACATTCATTTCTGTGGTGAGACAGAAACAATCAATATAGTGGTAAATTATAAAAGTTACAATGATTTAGTACATCTTCTGCAGAGAAAGAAACAAGGGCCTATTTTCTCACAATAAAAGATGTTATCAAATATCCAAATATCCAAAAAGCTACATTACTCATGATTATGAATGTATTTAATAAAAACATAGCCATAGTTCATCAAAGCTTTTTCAACCCATAACATCAAAATTAATTTTTCTAATGTCTGAAAATAATCTTTGATAAACTCCTATACATAATTCTGGCATGGGTTGAATTTATAAGTATAATCACTTCAGAGTGATATATATGGCTGGTATGGCCAGAAATGGCCATAAGAAGGCCACTTCTACAAAATTAACAATAACTGTGCAAATGTATTCACATTCAATAACACGTGCTTGAGTACTACTCTACAAAGACCATAAAAATGACCAAATTTAGTAAAGTCACCAGCTTGAAATCAGTAGGCTTCAAGCTGGACTTCTATAACTTAAATTAATCTACACATGACAGCACAATTCAAACTGTTTTGAAGGAATTTCTTATGCTCATAGCAGAAGGTTTTATTGCTTGTAGAGTTGCAATACAGCTGGAATGAGAAAAAAAAAGAAGGGTATTATTTATTTTTGAAAATTTCATAGAATCATAGAATGGCTTGGGTTGGAAGGGACCTTAAAGATCATCTAGTTCCAACGCACCTGCCGTAGGCAGAAATGCCACCCACTAGCTCCAGTTTGCCAGGGCCTCATCCAGCCTAGCCTTGAACACCTCCAGGAATGGGGCATCCACAGCCTCTCTGAGCAACGTATTCCTGTGCCTCACCAACCTCTGAGTGAAGAATTTCTTCCTAACATCTAATCTAATTCTCCTCTCTTTTAGTTGAAAACCATTCTCCCTTGTCCTATCATTATCTACATGAGTAAACAGTCCTTTTCCATCTTTTTCATAAGCTCCCTTTAAGTATTGAAAGGCTGCAATGAGGTCATCATGGAGCCTTCTCTTCTGTAGACTGAACATCCCCAGCTCTCTCAGCCTTTCTTCATAGAAGAGCTGCTCCGGCCCCTTGATCAACTTTGTGGCCCTCCTCTAGACCAGTTCTAACAGATCAACCTCCTTCCTGTGCTGGGGGTTCCAGACCTGGATGCAGTACTTCAGATGCCCTCCCTCACAAGGGCTGAGAAGAGAGGGATAATCACCTCCCTTGACCTGCTGGCCACTCCTCCTTTAATGCAGCCCAGGATGCAGCTGGCCTTCTGGGCTGCAAGCTCACACTGACAACTCATGTTGAGCTTTTTGTCCATCAGAACCCCCAAGTCCTTCTCTGCAGGGCTGCTCTCAAAGTGTTTTTCTCCCAGTCCATACCCATGTCCAGGATTGCCCCAGCCTGGGTGCAGCACCTTGCACTTGGACTTGTTGATCTTCATTAGGTTCGTGAGCCTTCTCCTCAAGCTTCTCCAAGTCAATACAGTTTTGGATGGCATCCCTTCCTTCTATTGTACAAACCTCACCATTCAGCTTGGTGTCATCTACAGGTTTGCTGAGGGTACACTCAATCCCACTCTCTATGTCGTTGATGAAGATATTAAACAGTACTGGTCTCAGGACAGACCCCTGAGGTACACCACTCATCACCAGCCTCTACTTGGACATAGATCTACTGACCACCACTCTCCGAGTGTGACCTTCATACCAATTCCTTATCCACTGAATGGTCTACCCATCAAATCCATACCTCTCCAATTTGGAGATCAAGTTGTCATGTTGGACCACCTTTAGATCACAGAATCACAGAATCACAGAATTTCTAGGTTGGAAGAGACCTCAAGATCATCGAGTCCAACCTCTGACCTAATACTAACAGTCCCCACTAAACCATATCCCTAAGCTCTACATCTAAACATCTTTTAAAGACTTCCAGGGATGGTGACTCCACCACTTTCCTGGGCAGCCTGTTCCAATGTCTAACAAACCTTTTGGTAAAGAAGTTCCTCCTAACATCCAACCTAAACCTCCCCTGGTGCAGCTTTAGCCCATTCCCCCTCATCCTGTCACCAGGCACGTGGGAGAACAGACCAACACCCACCTCGCTACAGCCTCCTTTAAGGTACCTGTAGAGAGCAATAATGTCGCCCCTGAGCCTCCTTTTCTCCAAGCTAAACAAACCCAGCTCCCTCAGCTGCTCCTCGTAGGACTTGTTCTCCAGGTCCCTCACCAGCTTCGTCGCCCTTCTATGGACTCTTTCAAGCACTTCCATGTCCTTCTTGTAGTGTGGACCCAAAACTGAACACAGTACTCAAGGTGCAGCCTCACCAGAGCCAAGTACAGGGGGACAATCACTTCCTTAGCCCTGCTGGCCATACTGCTTCTTATACAAGCCAGGATGCTGTTGGCCTTCTTGGCCACCTGAGTACACTGCTGGCTCATATTCAGCCGACTATCAACCAATACTCCCAGGTCCTTCTCTGCCAGGCAGCTTTCCAACCATTCCTCTCCCAGCCTGTAGCTCTGCTTGGGGTTATTGCACCCCAGGTGGAGGACCCGGCATTTGGCCTTGTTGAACTTCATACAGTTTACCTCAGCCCATTGGTGCAGCCTATCCAGATCCTCCTGCAGAGCTTTCCTACCCTTGAGCAGATCGACACATGCACCTAACTTGGTGTCATCTGCAAACTTACTGAGGGTGCACTCGATGCCCTCGTCCAGATCATTGATGAAGATATTAAAGAGGACCGGCCCCAGCACCGAGCCCTGGGGAATGCCACTAGTGACCAGCCTCCAACTGGATTTGACTCCATTTACCACAACTCTTTGGGCCCAGCTATCCAGCCAGTTTCTAACCCAACGAAGCGTGCGCCAGTCCAAGTCAAGAGCAGCCAGTTTCTTGAGGAGAATGCCGTGGGAAACGGTGTCAAAAGCTTTGGTGAAGTCAAGGTAGACCACATCCACAGCCTTTCCCTCATCCATTAAGCATGTCACTTTGTCATAGAAGGAGATCAGGTTCGTCAAGCATGATCTGCCTTTCATAAAGCCATGCTGACTGGGCCTGATCGCCTGCTTGCCCTGCAAGTGCTGTGTGATGACACTCAAGATAATCTGCTCCATGAGCTTCCCTGGCACTGAGGTCAAACTGAGAGGACTATAGTTCCCTGGGTTTGCCCTCCGGCCCTTCTTGTAGATGGGCGTCACGTTTGCTAGCCACCAGTCAACTGGGACCTCCCCCGAGGTCGCCAGGACTGTTGATAAATGATGGTAAGCAGCTTGGCCAGCTCCTCTGCCAGTTCTCTCAGTACCCTCGGGTGGATCCCATCCGGCACCATCCACTTGCGCACATCCAAGTGCTGTAGCAGGTCACCAACGATTTCCTCATGGATAGTGAGGGCCACATTCTGCTCCCCATCCCCTTCCACCAGGTCAGGGTACTGGGTATCCAGAGAACAACGGGTATTGCCGCTAAAGACTGAGGCAAAGAAGGCATTAAGCACCTCCACTTTTTCCTCATCTTTTGTAACAAGGTTTCCCCCCACATTCAGTAAAGGATGGAGATTCTCCTTAATCCTCCATTTTGCGTTGATGTATTTGTAAAAAGATTTTTTGTTGTCTTTAATGGCAGTAGCCAGATTGAGCTCAAGATGAGCTTTGGCTTTTCTAATTTTGTCCCTGCACAGCCTCGCAACATCCTTATAGTCCTCCTCAGTGGCCCACAATTATGAAGTCTTGGACATTTTTTTCACCACAAATAATCCAATATACAGGTACTGCTTTCACAGGCTCGGCGTACTGTACTAAAACAGCTGACCATATTATTTCTGCCAGGCATTAGCTTACATGCACTGCATACCATGGGAAACTGCCTTTTTATCTTTTTTGCCCTTTGCACGTAAATTCCAATTTGACAGTACACAGAATTACAAGATGTGTCAGGTTCTTTCTTTAATCCATTTATAAACCGTTATATTTTCAACATTGTTTTCCCCTATGTTATAAATGCCATCATAACTTGTGTCATTTTCTAGAATCTTAGTTATTGTATATATCATTTCTTCATGAAATTTCAGTAGATGCTAAGACTATAATTTGCACTGATATAGCCACATTTTTAAATATGAACTATGCTGGCTGCAAAATCTGCAACTCCAGATGCAGAAAATTTAAATAAACTATTTCTTGCTACTCCTCTGAAAATGAATGTGCAAAGTCTTGGGTGATTACTTTCAGATAAATCAGCACAACGTGGATGTAAATAAAAACCATGGAACTCAATTTAAAACAAAAACCAAAAAGAAAAAAAAAAAGCAAAACAAAAAAAAAAACATGGAACTCAATTTCAAAAAAAAAAATAATCTTGTTCACTGATGAGAAATAAGTTTGAGTCTTATGAATGCCTTCCTCATGTAAAAACATGGAATGTCTGTGGTTGAATGTCTTTTCATCTCGACCTTCCTTGGTGTGTTTATGATCATTCCCTCATCTATGCACATGGAGAATATTTAGTCCACTCCTCTTAAACAATAGTCATTTAACTGATCTAAACTTTATTACCCTGTCTCACCTTAATTTTTTCTTTAGAATATGCAATACTAATACATTCAGCTAAACTTACTAAATCATGTTTGTAAGACCTGTACCATACTTGCTGTGTACTCTGCACTTGAACTGGTCCAATCTTTCTTGAAGTGTGCCCATGATAACCCATATAATAATTTACTGATTTATTTATATATATATATCATTTATTTATATGTTAGAAGCTTTTTGTTTTTTTTTTTGTTTGTTTGTTTGTTTATATGACACTATAATATTACTCACAAGAACTTAATAATAGCTTATGTTCAGCTATAGCATTTTTTTTTCTTAGCTAGCTGACTCTTACCTTTTTTTGTTTGTTTTTTCTTTTTTGACACTGAGTATCTTTGCCTTAGAAATTTTGCACTTGCTGTATTGAATTAAATACTACATTTCTCAAACCAGATCTCCAGTTCAACAAGAACTTATTGAAATCCAATCCTATCCTACAGCGTATTTACCAGGTTTCATAAAAACAATGCCTGTTTTACATCAAGGTTATTAATGAAAATATTGAATAACAGCAGTGTTCAGGAGAAATTCTGGGATAACCTATCCAGTTTGTCAGTGAAAAATTGGTAACCTTCTATCTAAATAAAGTTTTATGATCAGTTTCACTCCAACCTTATAACATTTTTTTCTAGAAAATCTTTCCTTTGGTTGTTTACTAGAATATTGTCAAAAGCCTACAGTTTCTTATCTATATAAGTCTGTTAGCCTGGGATAGAAGCAATTAGATTAGTCTGGCATGATTTGTTCTTGGCAAATCCATACTGGAGATATATATCTTTTGGTTATCTTCCAAGTTTGTTTTTTTTTTCTAGTCTGCTTCTGCCCTTTCTTAGTATGTGACACCTATTACTGATTCCAGATACTCCCATAAACAAGGAAGGCTTGCACATTGGAAAAAATCTGTGGTTAACAATACAGTGTGCTGATGTTAACATGATGTCACTTGTGGAAATAGCTACGTTTGTAATTTGTAATTTTGAAAATATGGAAATTTTCTTCAAAACAAACACGAGATTTTAAACAAAGCAAGCACTCACAATGTAGGAAATGGCAAAAGTGAAACTCTTTGTGTTATTGCAATTTTCCATATTCATAATGATACAGAGTTTTATATGGTTGTTAAATGATGTTTTAGGAGAATATATGTGGCTCATTCAGTGTTCCAGTTGTATCTCCACTTTATCCATTCAACATTATGCAGTGCAAAAGCATAAGCCTCATATTTTGACTTTTGGTGAAAGTCTGCAAGAAGTGTCTTAGGACATGCTGCTTAGACCACCTTCAGTGGCATGTCCTTCATGTCCTGCCAGTTTGATGTTACCAAGAAGGTGAAATTGTAAGAAACCTACACCCACCCCCATTTGAAGTTCCTGTTTAGAATATAAATATTTATATAATTCCCTTCAGCAAATAGTTTTACTTTTGTTTTGTTTTGTTTTGTTTCTTTTCTGTGCAATGTCTAGCACATTATATGTTTGGTTTTGGGTAAAATGTTCTTAGAACTACAATAATTAAAACTATAAGAAATAAATTTACATCAGAGCTCTTAAGAGATGTTGATCTGATTCATTTTGCCTTTGCTTTATGACAAAAAAAAAAAAAAAAAAAAAAAGTTGTACAATTATTGAATTGATCTACTTGCTGTATTAACACAGTCACATGAAAGTCTATGATATGATATAATTTAGAAGGGTTATCTGTCTCTTTGTCAGTAGAGGTACTTTATTCAAAAACTATTATTCTCTTTTGCAAATATTCTGTTAATGGAGGTAACATTCATAAACTCTAAGTAACCAGCATTAGCCTCAATTTAAATAATTATTACTTTTACATAGATCTGTTTTGTAAAAAAAAAAAAAAAAAAAAAAAAAAAAAGTACATCAGCTGAAAATCACCTCTTTATCTCTGTTCATGTTGGTTTTGTGTTAAAAGATACTACTAACAGAGTAAGCAAGAGAGAAAATGATCTGGTAGAAAGATGGAATGCGAACTTGCTAACAAGTTCTTAACACATTGCCTTGTATTAAGAACAATGAGTAAGTTGAAAAAAACTACAACTAACTTATTTGCAATAATTGCAATTGTCATTTGCAATAATTGTACTGCATGTGTAAACATGAGTTATTTTTATGTAGTAAATGTGCAGTCCCCTTTGTACAAGTGATCAGTAGGCTTCCCTGAATCTTCGTTGTCACAACACCCACTGATAACATTGTGATCCCATTCAACTAAAAATTGAAAGATAGTGTTCAAATCTTGTGGGATATTCCCTTTTAAATAAAATATTAATTGCTTAAAAAAAAAAAAAAAAAAAAAAAAAAGTGGAAGGACTTCAGTAAATGGCAAATAGACTCTAGACGATTAGAGGTTAAGGACCTGGAATTATGCTGTCGTTAATATTTTATGCTAAATTATTTTATAGATATAAATTCAACATTTTAATTACTCACATTTCTCTACACTCTCCCCCATGCACTCTCTATATTTAATTTCCCAGTGGATTCTGTTCCCTCTGCTTCAAATATCTGCTGAATTTCCTGATGCTCATTCTCAAAAGTTGTTAACTTCTCGTGGCCACATCTTTTAGTGACTGCATTTTTCAATTTTTCTGACATCTTTTGTCTCCTGGTGTCACATCTCAGCATCATCTCTCCAGACTTCACTTGCTTTCATCAGCCAAGCTTTTAAGCAGTGTCTGCTTTCAGCTGCAGTCCTATCATGTAGCTGCCTTATTTTAAACGCTATTGCTAGGTCCATACCTGCTTCTGTTCACTCCTTCAGTAGTCAGCTCTCCAGATACCAGCAATGGTAATAAGCCCTAGTTTCAAAGGATTTATGGAACCTATATCTGCCAGAAACACATCTGCATGACCACAAATATACATACTGAACTACCTCTGTCCTGTTAAAAGGACAGGCAAGTGTGATCTGGGAAGCACAGTGTCTGTGAAGCCTTTTCCTTGCTATTTCACCCTTGCCCCAGAGCAACAAATATGGATTTATATGGGAGCCATAGGTGCTTGTGAGTGTTACTAAGATCACTTTCTGTTCAGTATTAGATAATGTGGCATTGTTAGTAAGACTGATTAGTTAATAACGTTTTTGTTGACATGTACTGTAAATTGCTCCTGAGTGACACGGCTTTCAAGTCACTATTTAGCAATGCCTGTGTTAGCACAAACAGTGTTGTCTGTCCCACTTGCCTTATTGTTCATGCCAAGAAACAAAATGAAGCCAATGAGCCCATTCCTTGCTTCTCAGTGCACCCACACATTAATTTCTGGTCACTTATGAAGTGGAAAAAGGTTGGGAACCACATAAGTAATTAATTTTTCTAGGTTGGCCACCCATCTGGAAAACAATCCTTGTAAACAATCTACTTGGATACTCTAAAACACTTTTAAAATTTATTTTCAATAAGTTATTATTAAATTTAGAAAGGAGGAAAATTGGAAGGCAAATTAAACATTTAATTTGATGTGTAACTATGACGTGTAACTCTGAGTTATGTAATAATTAGGTGATAATTTGGTGCAGTTTAAAACCTGTCAGCTGCTACTTTTTCTTCTAAGGTAGCTTGTATTTTGGAGAAAATAGTACACACGTTTTACAAACATTTACTATTCTATTCACTGAAAATAACCTGATGAAGCAAGGAAACACACAGAGCTGATAGCAGGAGTTTTTCCAACTGCAACTTGACAACAAACAAAGGGACATACCAGGAAAAAAAAAAAAAGGGGGGGGGGGAACACACCTTCTGATATGTTCTTTTGTTCTTTCTAAATATGTTCTTTCTAAATATGTTCTTTTTGTTCCTTCTAAATTTTGACATTGGCTCAGTCTAGCTGCTCTTGGAGTCTTTGTGGTAATTGGCAAATATATCTTCCATAGCACCTTGTCCAAAACAGCTGTCATCAGAAGAGGAGGATTATTTACAAAATAACAAAAAGAGTTTAGAAGCATTGTACCCCATAGATACATACCCCATAGATACATTCTCAAATCCCAGAGTAATCTAGAATAGAGTTTTATGATCTTTCAGGAAATTCCATTTCACCAAATCCTTAACCAAAGTATCATAAAACAGCAACATTGCTAACAATCGACACCTTTAACTCTTCATCTAACTTCCGCCTCTTCAGTCTCAACAATTTTGTATTTCCTTTATTTATGCCCTAGAGAACTAATTTAGAAGTGTTAGCTGGCGATGTAGTAGCTATAAAGAGGTCTTGGAATCTGACTTCTGAAATAATTTCTTCATGTGATTTCAGGGTTTCATAATTGTGTAAGAGATGCTAATAGACAGAAGCAACCATGAGATGCTGTTATATGACAAAACTTCCTTATACTGTCTTTTGCCAGACTTGTAAAACATACAAAAACATTTTTATGTACTATTTTTTATCACATTTCCTCACCACCCCCTCCATCTCCCCCCACTGGCACTATGTACCATTAATTCAATGTCCTGAAACTCTTGCATTATGATACCTTTCATATTTCACTAGACATGAGATTTTCTATTCACTGTCTTCTCAAAAACTGTCCTTGATTATATCTGAACATCAGTGAAAATGAAACACTTGCTTAAGGTTTTTATTTTCACCTTTTTGGTGAGAAAATCCAGAAATGTTTCTGCTTTTTGATCCAGTAGATCAGCAAACTCCTGTAACTTTAAATGCTGCTGACATCCTTGAGCATTCAATAACTTGAGCCATTTTGACATGCTTATTGTCAACTGTGCCCATAGCAACACTCATAAGTGTCATCTGTTTTAACTCAAGTCTTCTTTTTTCAATTGACAAAAGAAGACAAGACACATCATGATTGTTCCAATTTTAGTATGTGATGAAGAATGATAATATTCATATATTGCCTGTGCCAAGTTGTGATGCTATTCATCAACTTGAAATTTCGGGAATAATGATGATGGTTATAAGCCTGTGTACCCTCTTCTGCTACTAAACAAGTATCTGCTTTCAAACAAGTTTCCTTGTTTCTTTTTTCCTTATACTTTTTAAAATATTTAACTAAAGACAGGAGAGGTTAGGCAAGAGGATAGCAAAAATCTGTTAAAGAAGAGCTAGAGCTCTGTGCTATTGGACTTATTACGTTTATGTGTTTCACTGTGAGGCTGGATGTCTGTATTCTATCAGAGTAGAAAACTATGAAGTATTGTTAACAGAATAAATCCATGGTTGATGTAAAACATCCTGTGATAGACCAAAACTACATGGATCAGAATTACCACTGTTTCTGGCATCCAAGCATGTTTTTCTTACTGTATTTTTTGTAATACTTCAGTACTTGAGGTTAAGAGATTTTAGCTTTCCAAGGCCTGAATGTCTTGGAATGTATATAAGCTGCTCCATGTTTATGACTGTTACAAGAAACAAGATAGAAAGGATACTTGTTAACATTCTTCTAAAGAATAGTTCTGTTGTCTGCTCTGTTTCAGTCCTTTTTGACTGACATTGTCTGTATATGATATATATTAAAAAGAGAACAATATTTGTCTTGAATAACAGTTACCTTTTGGTCACACTGATAATATATAAGCATACATTCATTGTGGAGAATAACCTTGCAGTGGCAGATGTTGCATGATGCTTGAGGTTGGTATATCAGAGAGCACATAAACCACAAATATACACTCCTTTGTAGATAATAAAACACTTAATGAATGTTCTTTTCAAAAGGAAAATAGAGACTGGAGGGTGTCTGTCACGTAAAGAATCATCACAGTCAAAGCAATGTTTAATTATCGAAGAAGTATATAGATCTGAAACTCAAATGAAATATTTTGGTTCTATAACAACTTTTAGTCTGTATATTTCTATATTTATCTATATATTTAGCTGGACTTCTGGGTCCAAGCCTACATTATAGGAACTCTTCTTATTTGTTTCAACCACATTCTGCCTTTTAAATTATGGTCATAAAAAGAATGCTGAGGGAATCTGCAGCCACACATTTTACTCAGAGTAAGTTTCAGGCCCCTAACGGGTAAGATGTTACTGCTGATTCTGGCTGATGAAGCTGAAAAGCAAACCTCTTTCTCATAACAGTCTTCACCTAAGAACTAAACCTTGGTCCTGAAGATTTTTTGCAAAAATGCATCAGTCACTCAATATTCTGGACAAATACCACAAGCTGGACTTAAAATGCACATCAAGCATGCATCAAGAAACCTTAAGTTTCCCAGAGGTGTGTTTAATAGTCATTCTGTGACTACTGAGTTAAAAAGTAAGGGAATTCTTGTGATGATTTAGGTGGTCAGTCTGCTGTTTCATAAGTCAGGGAGACAAAGGTTTGCTGAGTAGTGAGGATTTCTGCAAATTTTAATGTCTGTCCTTTTCCCCTAACTCTTTGCCACCTCTTAAGGCAGAGGTCAAGAACACTCTCTTATTCATCCTGGAACAATAAATGGTATTGATGCACACCCTTCAAGGGCCATGGTAATTTTTTTTTTTTTCTCAGTGAATTGCAGTTTCTGAGAAATGAAAAAGGAATGAGCACATTCCCTAATGCACTTGTGGGATTCTCTGTAGAAGCAGGCAGTCAGAGTACCTCAGGGAACTTTTAGGATTTGCAATATGCAAGCAAGTGCTTTCCCTAGTATAGTATACGCACTAAGCCCTGGCTTTTACCTCATGACCCCCTTAAGAATCAGATATCCACTTACCTCCCTAACTGCTTGATTTAATGCTTTCCAAGTTTTTGCAAGCTATAGACAGATTTTGAGACAGTCTTTGAGACTCTTGTCAAAAATATCAGTTTCAGAAATATCCCGTATAGCTTGAGATATACATGGCTAGTTCTAGAGTGCTCTAGAGCACTACACTGGATAGCAGGATACCTTCACATATCTAGCAGCCTAACTATAGTGGGTTTATTCACACATACAGAATGTTTTGTTGTCTCCAATCATTTAGAGGAAGCTTTATCAAAATACAGAATTCAAAGATGAAATATTATTTTCACTTAAGAACACAGACTTGTGGAAATGATACAAAATGAAAAATGGTAAAACCACACATTGTAGTGGGAAGTGACAAGTCAAGATCCTTCAGGACTATCTAAAGTAGCTTCCATGTTTTCTTCATCTGAATTGAGGGAATAATCCATATCCAATACTGAAGATACTCTTGTTTTTCTGAATAACACAGTTGCACTTCCTTTTTCTTGCTAGGGAAAGAAAAATTACACAAAGCAAAACCTGTAGACCAACTTTTATCCAGTTAAAAACTATAAATCTTTTCCCATTTATCTTTCACATGGTATTGTTGCTGTTTTTTCTTGTGCTTTGACATTGTGACAACTAAGGTAGAAATGCCCCTATCCTCTTTGATATCTCCAATGTCTAGGTAAAAAAATTTGAGCTGTTTGCTTTAACTTCCTCTTATGGTCAATACAAGAAAGAAGCACCCCTAGGGCACCATTTCTCTGCTCTAGTTTAGATATTTAAATCAAGAAGTGTTGAATTTACCCAAGAACTTGTTTTTCTGCAATAGCTTTGGAGTATAAACTCCAAATACCACATGGAGATACATACACAGAAAGCATCTGTAAAGCAAGCATACAGATAAATCCAACCCCAATTTTCTTTCCTTCCTCTTAGTTGAATTAAATTGTGTTATTTAATTAGCAATTCCCCGCCCTTATGCTGCTTTGCTATCAGAAGAAACATTAATATGTATATACTGTAATATTGAACATTCAAACTCACAGTGCTTTTACTAGAATCATAACTATTTTCTTTGGGTGAAAGAAGTACAAAGATTAAATATCACACCACATTTTAGCACCTAAATTGAGTCATTACTTGTTTTATGCATATTGATTCTGTGCACTCTCACACTTATCTGTGTTTGACAACAGAATAAAAAGTAATTAAAAGGTCCATCTCCTTGCAAACTCTTCTGACAATCTCTTTCACCTGAGCAGGGTGAATGGGAATTCGTTTCCTCTTGATGGAATGAGGACAGTGAACTGAGATACCAACATGCATGATCCTTCCACTCCCCTTTACTCTCCTTTTTTAAAAAATATTTATTTATATATATATTTTTTTCCTAACATCTTCTGAGACCATTACCAAAGTATATTAGAAGTGGCAATTTTACTACTTTACCAACATCTCTTTCTATGCACATAAATCTGAAAGTTCCATAGAATTACGGAGTCAGAAAAACAACAGAGGTTTGTAGAGACTAAAGTTGAAGCAAAGAAAATTATAGTATTGTGTCATAAACACACAGATCTGACTTCTCTCATAATAATCTTCCACTGTTACTTGAGTAGAACAGAACTGATCATTCCAAGTGGACGGATATAAAGAAGGTCTTCGGAAATATCTGGAAAATATTTCCCTTTCATTTTCCTATACGAGCTGCTTTTTCTTTCAGATTTCCAAAGCCTTAGAGAATGTTATTTAAGTAATTTTATGTGCCATTTGAAGATTAGAAACTAAATTTGAGGTTTTTGAAAAAAGCTTGACATTGCATTAAAAGTTAGGTAGCAAACAGGGAGTAAAAGCTTCTTAAAACTGTTATTTCCATCCCTCTCTTCTTCTCTCCCTATCTGTTCCTTCTGCTTTTCTTTCCTCTATTCTTTCCCCTCTTCTTTCCTCTCTCTCTCTCTCTCTCTCTTTCTCTTTCTCTTGTCTGTATTCTCTATATGTTAAAGTCTGTATCTTCCTGTCAGCAAGAATTTACCATAATTTAAAAGTGATAACAGTAATGCAAGTGAACAAATACTCAAACATCTCATATGGCATAAATGTCAGAAGGGAAGCTCTCAGAAAATTGCATGCAACATATAAAATGCAAAAGTAATATATAATGTCCCATGTGGAAAATAGAAAAGCTGAGCTCAATTCTTGCCCTTTACTTGCCTTTTACTTTGACTAGTACTGCTGAAAAACTAAGCCATAAACTCTCCTGAATCTCATCTCACCTGCACTACACAGATAGCTGTGAAGTACTGAAGTAAATTAAACAATCTCTTAGAACTGAGAGAAAATGAAACTTCATAATAACTTGTTTTATCAGGCCCAACTATTCTGCAAATGTTTTAGTGTGTCCATACTGGCAAAGAATATATTTCTTTCAGCTTTTTCCTGTCATTAATCTATTTTGACGCTATCAGGTATTTCTCTTGCGTCTAACTATTAACAATGTGAATTTGCAATATGAATTAGAAGTCTTTTTTATGTTATGTTATGTTATGTTATGTTATGTTATGTTATTTCATTTCATTTCATTTCATTTCATTTCATTATTTCATTTCATTTCATTTCATTTCATTCCATTCCATTCCATTATTTTTTTTTTTAATGAAAGAGGAAAGAGGAGTGTTTTTCCTCCTTTCACTGTTATTAGCTGGTGTTTCTCTCCACCCTCTACCTATTATTTTAATGGCCCAAAGGGATTCGCTTTTTTTGTTTGTTTGTTTGTTTTTTGTTATCTGATTAAGAGTTAGAATTGATTGTGCGATATACTTTTACGACTTCTGGAAAATTTCCATTGGAGTGCTATATTTTCAATTGCATTTTAACTTCATAAAGCTTGTATGTTTTAGACTGACTTCCTTTTAAAGTTCTGGGTGTCTACCTCAAATTAAACTTATTTTTGTTTTGTTGTTAGCTTATTTACAGCATTTCAGTTATTTCAAAAAGTAAAGCATGTTAAAAAATTCTGAAGATCTTAGCCCTGAACAGCTTTAATACTTTGTGGTTTGAACAGCTTTAATATTATGTGGTTTGGCAGAAGACTTGGAACTGGCAGAGGAGCTGCAGTGTGTCAGGAGTGCTTTTTAAACATCATGAAAATCTGCTTTGCTGCATCTTTTGAAGAATTGCCAATGCAGGAATTGTTGCTGGTAATTAGAAGAAACCTATGATTCTTTCTTCCTGGACAGAGCCTGACCCAACCATAAAGCAACATCTCCAATTACACATTCTTTCCATCATAGAGCTACATCAGAGTCAGACTTGCCAGGGCTGGCCAATTCTACAGAAAGGAAGTGGGAAGTAAACAAGGCATATTTGTGAGCATCCTTCATGATCAGCATGAAGGATCCTCCTGAAAGGGAGAGCTGTCAAAACGGAAGGCAGAAAAGAGAAAAGTCAGAATACAGGAAGAAAAAAAAAAAAAAAAAAAAAAAAAACAGACCTTAGCAAGTCTGTTAAGATCAAGTCTGTTAAGACTACAGCTCCAGGAAATGAAATAAACCGTAAGCAACAGTTCTGAGCCTGGTAGACAACCATGGGACAGATGAGCACAGATGAGATGAGATTTAAAGGAGTTTTCAATTACCAAAGACATGAGGGAGGGAAGACAGTCTGAAAAGTAGACAGTCACACCAGGAAGCTGGATCTGGTTGGACAAAGCAGGCAGGTTATAAAGTTCTGTGAGGGCAGAAAAAAAGACCAGAATAGAGGGACAATGACAAACAAGAGTTATACATGAGACTAGCTGATGCATTGATGGGGAAATGGTATGGTTAAAAAACATTAGAAAGAGGATTCTAAAGGATGGCAAGTGTAAATACATGTACATACCTGGACAAAGAATATGGGGCACCAGGAACAGCCAGCAGCTTGCATGGCTCCCTGCGTACTGTAGCAGCTGGTGTACACTCCTTTCCTCTGGAATTTCATCATCCATGCGTGTTAGACAGAGACTCTAGAGCTGAGAGCTGTAGATTGCATTTGGCATTAAGATGTTCAAACATTAGTCTTTGCAATAAGTCTTCCTCCAGCCTTCCCACTAGAGCAACTGTCTATTTTGCTTTTTTCCCATATTCACTTCCCGCACATCAGTGTAACCATCTGGTGAGTTGGAAAGTCTGTATATTATAATGGACAAATCTGGATTTATCAGAGAATGAGAAATGAGTGTTCATTCTGGAGTTAATGGTTTCCAATTCACTTTGTTTTGTAACTCAGAAAGGAAAGGCAGAGTTAGTATGAAGTGTTAAAATAATCTATACATAACTTTTATAAGATCTCTATGTTTGTTTGCTTTTTTTTACCCAGTGGGTAATATATATATATATATATTTATTTATTATATATAATATATTATTATTATTATTATTATATTTTATCATTATATTATATTATATATTATATATTATATATTATATATTATATATTATATATATTAATATATATTATATTATAATTTATAATATTATATCATGAAATATACCATATAATATATATATATTTTTGTAATATACTATAATAATATATAATATGTATTATAATATAATATATTTTATATTATATAATTTTATAATATAATATAATATAACATTTATTTTAATACTTAAAATATAATATATTATTATATGTATATATACATTTTTTAAAAATATTTAATCAGTTCATCATCTAAGTGGAAATAATTACAGCACAATACATAAGGTTTCATTGGTTTTCAAGCCCAGAAAGTATTGGCCAAATTTAAGACCTGGCAAAAGCGGTACCTTTAGTGAAAATGTCCCACTGGATGGAGCAAGTCCCAAGGCTGTCAGCTGATCTGCCTAATTATGTTATTCTTCAACACCCTTCTTGGACCTAGCCTTAAATTCCTTATTTTCTATGTCAGTTGTTTCTAGAGTGGTCTTTTAAATCAAATACAATTTATATTTTTTAAATAACAAACATGGCAAACATTAAAATAACAAAAATAACAAACATTCCTTGACTTGAATATAGCTGGCTAGAGCATAATTACACATTACAATTAAAAAAAAATAAAAAAATAAAAATAAAATAAAATAAAATAAAATAAAATAAAATAAAATAAAATTAAATTAAATTAAATTAAATTAAATTAAATTAAAATATATATATTTGGATACAGAAAAATATGGAAGGTTTCCCCTGACAAGGACAATTTAAACTTTTATGAAGGTCTGAAAATTAGAGATTATACTAAAAACCATTTTGCATCTTTTACTATTGTGTTTGTTACCATGTGTTAAGATAACGTATTCTAATTTGATACATTTTGTTGAACTATTAGGTAGTTCGACTAATCCCTGAAGTTTGAAAGTGAAAAACTTCCACTTAAGAAAGAAAATAAAGGTCATTATATTTTCATAGCCTTCGTTGTTTTTTTTTTTGTTTGTTTTGTTTTGTTTTGTTTTTCTCACACAACTCTTTTCCTGTTCTCTTCTAATACAACAGAGATGAAACATTTGATAAGACAATAATAAATGTCTTATGTGTGAGAAACGGATTACAGTTTTCAGCAGAACAGCAGAACCTCAGTTCACAATTATTTTAATAGGGAAAAAATATTTTTTTCTTATAGCTTGTACATTATAAAAAAGTTAACTCTTTAAAAACAAATCACCAATAAACATTCAGCTAAACACTGAAGAATAATTCTAACAATGCCATAAGAAATAAAGTTATATTAATAAAAACAAAATCGTGTCAGATTAGTTATTGTCTATTGTTTCTGACTTATTACAGCTTTCCAGGTAAAGTATGGTGACCAGAATTCAAAGGCATTTGAGAACCTTTCTTGTATACAAATGAGAAAGATATAGAAAATATATAAGAGAAAAATATATATAACTATGTATATAACTATAACTATATAACTATGTATATAAATTATAGTATATATATATTGTTCCATTCTTAAAAATAATTCCATTATAGATATATATATATAATGTTATATATATATATATAATTTGCATTACATTCTTATTTAATACCATAAGACTCTTGTTAAGCAATGACATTTTTTTGGTAGCAAAATTCTAAATTACAAATCTTGAAACCTAGAAAATTATTATTATTTCTCTGCCAGAGAGAGCTTCACCATATCAGTGTGACATAGACTGTAGCCTGAATGACTTGTTTCTGCAGTGTTGTTGTTGCTATGGGAACAGATGTGAAAAGCCTACTGCTATACTATAACACAATTAAGCATATTATGGCCTCTTTAATTGCATTCTTTAGAAGTCACCACAAACAAAGAGAGAATATTAAGCTGGATGGACTCTCATTTATTTTCAACAGACAATTTTGAATGAATATAGCAGGATAGACTTTCACTTATTTTTAACTACTTCTTTCTCCTACTGTTCTCATCTGTTCTCATGCCAAAAGAGAAAAAAAAAAAAAAAAAAAAATCTGTCATAAAGATATCCAACATATTACTCCACTTAAAAGACAGAAATACAAAAAGCTGTTCTTAAGGGTTTTCTGAGCCAACATTTAATATTTAGTAGATTCTAGGTTAATGACAGTGGAAACTTCTAGAATGAGAATGTCAGTTCCTCCTACATCATGGACGAACATATTTCATTATCTCTTTTTAAATAGCTGGGATTAACTGATAATAAGTCTAGTCTTATAATTCATAGTTAGTACCATGAAACAACTGCTTTCATTCCTGTTTTTTGATTGGTTGGTTTTATTTGTTTGGTTTTGGTTTTGTTTTCTCCTAATATTGACTCCATTTTCTGGTTTATGTGCTACTTTATACTGAGATGTCAAAATAAAGCTCTATTCTTTTGACAAAGAGAAGGAAAATAAAACAAAACAAAACACTACAATGCAAACTTTGGTAAACAGAAATATAACTTGTGAAGAGACAGAAGAATGTGGGGAATTTCCATGGCTCCATTAAGTCTAAATTCTTATACTACATTTTAAGTACTCTAAATTTGTCACTGTCTGTGGCATAATTCTGTCTGCAATGTTCCTTTTATTACCAAGCTTTTCTCACAGTTCACTAACAAAATTCTATCTGTAGAAGAAGAATTGTTCTGGAATTGCCATTAGAAAAAAAAGAAAAAAAAAAAAGAAAAAAAAAAAAAGAAAAAAAAAGAAAAAAAAAAAAGAGAGTGAGAGAGTGAAAGAGAGAGAGAAGTTGAAAACTATGGTATTAATAGGATCTCTGAAATTTGCTAAATGGAGATAACAAAATAACAATAACCAAAGTCTTGAGGCATTTGTTCATAAGGCATATTCTAAGTTTTGGAGAACAAGAGGACCTTTTCAGGTAGAAGAGAGAGGAATAACCGGAAAGAAAGACTTCAGACTGGTAATAAAGTAACAGATGAACTAATAAGATTACTACCCTGTGATAGAGATCGTATAGAAGTGAAGGATGGGAGGCTTACAGAGCTGCCAAAAGGTAGATATCCCTGAGAAATAAAGACAGTAGTGGTACAGTCCAAGCACCATGAACCATTCTCATTCAAAATATTGATACTAGTATAACCATCATCACTGTTATTGATTGTTGTTATCATTATTAATTGCCTGTGTGTTTCTATGTCCCTGCTGTCTGGCTGAGGGCTGGATTGCAGACTGACTTCCCATGATCACTGGGAGAATTTATGCCCCCAGGTACAAACTATGGTCACAGAGACTGGATGGCTATGGGCAAGAAGGCAGCAAATTTTGTTCCAGGGTAAGTAAGAGATGTGCTGTAATTTGTCAGCATGATTCTAGTCTCACACACAGTAGCCATTTGGGGCATTTTTGGTTATCTGTTAGCCTCAACATCAGTACAAAACCTGTGATTGTCTTCTCAAAGACACAAGAAATTGACAGCATGCTGCTGTCATGTCAATCATGTGAACAGCTGTCAGCTCACAGTTTGCTTTTTGAGGAGAATGCTGGCCTCATCAATAGGTCAGAAGATGGGTTTGAAACTCTGACCTTAACATTTGGAGGAGAGAGTACATCAAAGTAGAGGACTTCAGATGGGACAGCGACGAAAATCTACTTCAGATTATCAATGAATGTTTCATTCATGCCAGAACAACAGCACTGATTCATGTGTGTTCTAATAAAATAATTTCAAGTTAGTAGGCCATCTGTTAGGATGAAAGAAATCAAAGTGAATGAGGAAAGAAAATTAAGGAACTTTCTAGGCCACGACTTCTAGGTGACTCTGCTTGAGCAGGAGGGGTTGAACATTATGACCTCCAGATACACCTTCCAAACATTCTGTGTTTCTGTAAGCCAAAATTTAGATTCTAAACATTCATATCATACAGACATAATTGTAGAATGCCTTGGCTTTCCTTGAGAAAGGACTTCTTTCAGATATTATCATAAATAACTGCATATGAACAACAGTGAAAAGTTATTTGTTCCTTTTTCCACAGTGCTTGATGGGCTAAATTCAGTAAACATTCATAGCACATGTTGGCTGAAACAAGGTTTGTTACTGTCACAAGAGGATAAGTTGTTTTCTCCAGCTTTATCATACATATTGTCTCTTTTCCAGATTTTGGGGATGTCCCATGTAAAAAGTCATCCCATTTTTGTCTCCCTCAACACATGCCAGTATTGCAAACATCAGGCTTGTTTCTGTTCTGCAGACTGGCGAAGCAAGAGCAACTCTCTAGTAGCCTGGCTTATCTGTTTTACTCAGTAGGAAACGATCACATATTCAGTATTCAATATTTAAGCATGACTTCATAAGCTAGTGGTTAAGGAAAGAATCTTCGATTATCTGCTCTACTGAATACTTAACATAGAGTAGTGATCACTTACTGACACCAAGTCTCTGTACGTAAAGGAGTGTGCTGTACACTGGAAGGAAGTTGTTCTGTTTCTGTCTGCAAGTCTAACAAATATGTATTTATTTCATGGGGGAAGAAAAAAAAAATAAACAGTTTCAACAGGAAGTGAAGATAGAAACTTATTTCAATACACTTGAGAGACTGTCGTGGTCTTGAAATTAGAACATTCACGGGAGCTGCAGAAAGTTAAGGTTCAAATCCTCTTAAGTAAAGATATAAGCATAACCTCACAATGTAGGTGAGTTATTACATTGGATTACATTGGATTACAATGTAGGTGAGCTATTACATGGATTTTTTGAGGCAACAGATTTAAAAAAAAAAAAAAAAAAAAAAAGCAAAAAAGCATAAAACCAACCTCTCTTCTTCTCCCAACTATGCTCTGACTGAGAAGATGCAATAAGCAGTCAGTGGCAGAAGCACTCTGAATTGTATCCTATAATTGAGGCTTAACTTTCTGGGTTGAAGCTCTGTTTTCACTGTGTCTTGTTAGTTACCTCAGTGGCCTCTTTTGCTACCTGCTGTCCTTCATGCATCTTATTTTTAGAGATGAGCCCCTATTTCATTAATGGATCTTGTTTCTGTGGACCTTATTTTGTTGAGGCATTTATGGGAAGCCTGAGCACTGAAGTCAGGATGAGGGATTCCAATCTGCAGCAAAATGCTTTAAAGAGTCATAATGCTTCCCATTGCTATGTTTAAATATTTTCATGGTTAAAATCCCAAACCACTTCTGCTTTCATACAAGAGCATAACTTAGAGTAAAATGGGAATCTGTGAGATGAGGAAGATGGTTTATTGCTCTTACCTTGTTCACTTGCAAAACACAAGGATCAAAAATGTCTTGTTCTTCCTCTAACCTTCATGGAAAAATAAAGGAAAATAAGCTTTAGAACTTATAGCTCACTAAGCAATTGGGTATCTCTGGACTAGAGTGTTGGCTTTTGTGGATGTCATGACTTCAGTCCTAGTATTTACTTGCTTTTTGTACATATACCTAGAATATACCTAATGATATTGTTTGTGTCCATGTATTTTACAGTTTTGGTTGCAGTTATCAAGAATTATCAACAAGATCAATGTAGCTGATGTGATGAAAAATAAAGATAGTGTGTGTAAATGGAAAGGAGTTTCTTACAAAAACCATGATATTCTACAATGATTATGAAACTATAAGATAATATTCAGATATGGAAAATATTTTTATAGCTGTACATATTCTGAATTTTGAAGTTTCAAATGTAAATATGTGGGATCAGAAAAGGTCTTAAATCTCTGACTGCATCAATTGCAGCAATGCCCACTTCTTTGAATGATAGGACAGGGTATGCTATACATATATTCCTTCTTTAAAATTATTTGGAGCATCATTTGCCATCTCCTTACTCTCTTAACATTAACTTTTATATGGGATAATTGGATCTATTGTATATACATGTGTGGAATTTTGCTTCTTTTTGCAAAGAAAGATGTATCTTTTCAAAACAGAGATCTGAATTTATATGTAGGCTGTTCTTTTTATACAGACAGGCATGTCTGATGGGTGAATCTATCTGCAGCACGAACTTTGGCTCTGAAACCAAAGAAAATATAGTCCCCTTAATTGTTTTGGTTTAAGGTATTCAAATGCCAGTGGATATTATTTAGAACAGATGTTCTTTATATTCTTAATATAAAGAACACATCAATTTGGGAAACCATAAAAAAGAAAATGGGTGTATGCTGTCACCAGCCATTAAAGGTTACTTGTATTTTTCTGAAATAAAAGTTTAGTTATATTGATAGTTCAAATAAAGTGGACTAGCAATACAGATACAAAAGAGAACAATAGAAAAACAGCAATTATCCAGGTTAGTTGTTTATTTTCTTTCTTTTTTTTTTTTTTTTCCCTACAACTGAAGAAGTTAATGTTGCTACAAAATTCAGAATGCAATTATTCCTTTGATTCAGAAGCTTTGTTTGTTTCCTCACTAACAGCTCACATAATTTCACATCTGGGTTTTATTTTGTATTTAAAATAATTATGTAAAAAGTAATTTATAGAGTCACATCAATGGAGAAATCCACGGTAAATATTTTGATTTGCATACTGTATGCTCATGTTTTTTAAATATTCATAATCCTTATTACAAATTTTACTGTTAAATACCATCCTTAGAATCTGTTTGCTCTAAGATCGTCAACCTGTGGCTATGGAGAGATCAAATGTCACTTTCTATTGTTTGTATTGTGCAACCACATACTTAAAAGCATATGAAAATCTTTACTGTTCTTACCTTGTGTATATGTTCCTTGTTCTCCACCACAACTGGTATATGCAGAGAACAGGAAAAAGAAGTGATAATGTACTAGAGACTCCGGAGTGAAGTACTTGAAAAGGCACACTGTGGTCTTCACTGTGACAGATAGTATTTTCATTTAATTGCATTGATCATGTTTCATGTCATCATAAGGTCTCTGCCAGTGTCATATTTTCTGTGTTATCAATGTTGTGATCATTGCTCAAATCTTTAACTTTCTTATCTTTTTTCTAAATAACATATTATTAAAATTAATTAGTAATAAATTAATTGTCAAACAGTCAAACAATGTATTTCTAGTACAAAACAAAACAAAACAAAACAAAAAAGTTGAAAGGCATAATGACCTCTGCTCTCATAAGGATCAGAGGAGGGGAGGGATTTCCCTTGCCAGGAATGCCACCAGAGAGCAAGCTTTTAGCGTATTACAAATTGGTGCAAGTGCGACAAGAGAGAGGCTAATATTTTTACTATAACTTCAGCACCGTCAGATATTCTGGAAAACAACAAAAAAAAGGAAAAAAATCCTCTCGTGAAATAATTTCTGATTTAGGATGTCCTTTTTGTTGCAAAATAAATTATCCTAAACTGAATTTTCATGTCAACATTCGGTCTGGAGCAAAGTTTTATTGACGAATTATAAATCCCTGACAATAGGGAAATGTAATGTAAATCCTGACAAGATCCTTAGCTATCATGGTACAAATGACAATAGTATAATAAGTAGCCTACTACATATTTTATGTTAATAAATATGCACAAGATAAAACATATCATTTTAATATTATAAACTCATATAATTAATATGTTAATATATTATTGTATACTTTCCTGAAATACAGTAGTGTATATTCAAACACACAAAGGCATTATGCTGTTAGAATGTCTCAGCTAACTAGAAATGAGTAAAATGCACAGGTGATATCAGTATAAATGCATCAATACAAGAATGTTTTACCTCAGCAGTGACCTCCTTTTATTTATTGATCCTATTTTACTAAAATTCTACTCAATATCTGTGGGTTTGTGTTTTTTTTTTTTTTTTTTTTTTTTCTGTTTACTTTTACATGCAATGAGAACTGAATATTTACAGAAACAATCTGAATACTAAAATAATGTATAACATCTTCAAGAATTGTTAGCTAGTATCTAATTACATCAAAATATGATGTAAAAATTAATTGATATTCATAAATACTGTCAATAAACAATTAGAAATAGTTACTTCCATAGTACTTTATCATTTTGGTAGAACAGATTCGAGAAGATATTGTGGAGGTCTTTAAAAAAAACAGGTGAAAACTCGTTTGGAAAGAGAACAGAGAGCAATTAATGTTTATAACCTGAAATAAGGTTTCCTAAAGCTATGATATGAAGTAAAGAAAGAAACTGAAGCTGTAAATCAGTATATTTTCATTTTTTAAAGATGCTAAATACTAAATACTATATACTATATACTATAAATACTATATACTCAATACTAAAGCCAATCTATGGCTTCAATATAATCATTAAGTTTCTTAGCATAAGGAGAAGTCCTCAAGGCCATGAATATAATGGTATAAATGAATTCAGGACCTTAATTGCATATCTCAGGGAACTAGCTTATTTCTCTACTTCAGCTTAACATCTTAAAAATGTTTCTGATGTTATGAAGGAAATGATGGTACTTGGTAATCTATCTCATAGGATAGATTAAGGTTTAACAATTATCAAGCAAATTAAGTTTATTCAAAGCTTCTGAAAACATATGCTTCTAAAACTCTATTAATGGAAACAATTCGGATATGGGACTGCTACCCATAAAAACAATTGAAGAATATATGCTATACTGAGAGTTTGGGCTACCTTGTTTAACATTTAAGTTACCAGTGTATGGCATTATAGGTCATCCCAACACATATGCACAATGTGTGTACAATATTTTTACATTTTAGTTTCAGTGAAAAGTCAGTGAAGTCAGTGAAAAAGTAGACTGTGATGTCTACTAATGTGCTTATTACCCCTGCCAGCAGAAGTCCTACAGCCTAAGCATTCTTTATAAATTTTTGCAGTCACAAGTCTTGTCATCCTCCATGACTATAATCATGGACACATAAAAGCTTGTGTTCTCACTATATAACACGAGGAGACAAACTGAAAAACTTGCAGTGGAAAAACAGGAGTTCCACTTCTTGCATTTTACCTTCTCTCAAGACACTCTAAAAATTTCTGTGTCCTCAGTAGCTAAACTGTATTTAGCTGTTATATAAACTATTATATAAACTGTTTAACCTGTTCTATCAACAAATTCCCATTCACAAGTATCTAGCTCCTTTTCAACTGACATATGCAGATTATACAGTCTATCCCCCTAATTTTACTGTATTAATTTTATGGGTAGTGTGAACTTGCTGAAACAGAAAGTTAGAATAGGAAGTGGTAAATATTAATTGCTTATCCCAAAGCTGGGCTGACAGACTTCTGATGGAGAAATCCTGTGAAGAAATATTAGTACATGGTCTGTAAAACAAGGAAACTAATTGCAGCCCTAAAAAAAGTGAATAGATACATTTATCCTGAAGCGGCATTTTGCTAATTATATGTATAAAATATTTAGATAACCTGTTAACAAAACAAAATTAAAAATTACATTGAGATACTGCTGTATACTACAGTAGTATCCATATTCTCCTATCCTACATATTGTTTGAATATGGTAGCAGAATTTGCCCGAGATGCTTCCAGAGACTTATAACATCAGAGTTTTTTCCATACAGATAACATTTCTACAACTTCAGCTACAGTTCAGTCCAGATAAATATTTCAATGTGAGTATGACTGTAAATTAGGGCTAGTGAACAGTAATGTTAACATATAATTATGCTCCTCAAAGCTCAAGAGTGATGCATCCCAGCAAAAAGGCAGTCAGGCAAAAATGTCATAAGGCCTACACGAATGAAAAAAGTGCTCCTGGAACAACTCAAATGCAAAAAGGGAGCCTAAAGAGCAGGAAGGAAGGCCAGGTAGCCTGAAGAATACAGATAAATCATCTGAGCAGCCAGGGATCAGGTTAGGAAAGCTAAAACACTGGTAGAATTAAATCTGGCCAAGGACATCAAGAGCAACATGAAAAGGCTTCTATAAGTGCATCAGTGGTAGAAGGAAGACTAGGGAAAATGTGGGGCCCCTGTGTGGGGAAGGAAACAGGAGAACTGGTTACCATGATAAGTAGAAGGCTGAGGTACTCAACAGTTTTCAGTTTTCACTGGCAAGTGTTCTAGCCAAACTGCCCAAGTCACAGAATACAAAGGCAGGGACTGGGACAATGAAAAACTGTCAACTTGAGGAGGAGATAATTTCTGAGGTCATCTAAGGAACCTGAAGGTGTGCAAGTCCATCAGACATGATGAGATGCATCCTTGGGTCCTGTCATGAGGGAACTGACAGATGAAGCTACTAAGCCACTATCCATCATATCTGAGAAGTCGTGGTAGTCCAGTGAAAGTACCCAGTGACTGGAAAAGGGAAGACAGGACTCCCATCTTTAAAAAGGGAAAAAAAGAAGACCTGGGAATTACAAGCCAGTCAGTCTCACCTGTGTGCAAAATAATGGATCAGATCCTCCTGAAAACTATGCTAAGGCACATGGAAAATAATGAGGTGACTGGTGACAGCCAACATGGCTTCACTAAGGGAAGATCTTTCCCAACAAGTTAGGTGGTCTCCTAAAAAGGGGTTACAGTACTGGTGGATAAGGGAAGAGCAACTGACAATCCACCTGGGCTTGTGCAAAGCAGTTGACACTGTCCTGCACATCATTTTTGTCTCTAAATCGCAGAGACAGATTTGACAGATGGATCTCTCAATGGATTAGAAATTGAGTGGGTGGTTGTGCTCATAGAGTTGTAGTCAACAGCTTAATGTCCCGGTGGAAACCAGTGACTAATGATATTTCTCAGTGATCAGTGTTGGGACTGGCACTATTTAACATATTTGTAGGCAACATGGATAGTGGGATCAAGTGCACCCTCAGCAAATTTTGCAGTGATATGAAGCTGTATACTGCAGTCAAAGTACTGGAGGGAAGGGATACCATCCAGACGGATGTTGACAGGTTTGAGGGGTGGGCCAGTGCAAACCTTATGAAATTCAACAAGTCCAAGTGCTAGGTGCTGCATCTGGGCCAAGCACAAATACAAAATGGATGGAACATGGATTAAGAGCAGCCCTATTGATAAGGACTTGGGGATGTTGGTTGATGAAAACTCAACATGAGATGGCAGTGTGTGCTTGCAGCCCAGAAAGCCAACTGTATGTCTGCATCAAAATAATCATGGCCAGCATGTCAAGGAAGGTAATTTTCCCCCTCTACTCTTCTCTCATGAGATCCCACCTGGAGTACTGTGTTCAGCTCTGGGGCTCTTTCTCATCCACAGATGAGAAAGGTTTAATTAAAGGGAAAGGAAATGGGGAGAAAAAGAAACAAAAGAAACAATAAGTCTGTGCAGAAGCACAGAGAGAGGGAAAAAAATTATTCTCTACTTCCCTGGCAATGTCCTCTCCCCATCACTTGCCCACCCCCAGCCTGCTGGCTCTTGGGGGCTTGGAACAGTCCTGATGCTGTGCCAGCACTATGCAGCAATAGACACAACACTCGAGTGATATCAGTGCTGTTCCAGCTACGAGTGCAGAGCACAGCACTGTGAGGGCTGCTGTAGGGAAAGGTGACTCCAGCTCAGACAGACCCAACACCCTCTCCCAGCTCAAAAAGGACATGGATCTGTTAGAGCGGGTCCAGAGGAGGGCCGTGAAAATTATCAGAGAGCTGAAACACCTTAAAGAGGGCCTACAACAAGTCTGGAAAAGGACTCTATCAGGGAGAGTAGTAAAAGGACAAAGGGTAATGGCTTTAAACTAAAAGAGGGTGGATTTAAATTAGGTATTAGGAGGAAATTCTTCACTGTGAGGGCAGTGAGGCACTGGAAAAGGTTGCCCAGAGAAGCTGTGAGATCCCTGGCAGTGTTCAAGACCAGGTTGGATTGGTCTTTGTGCAACCTGGTCTAGTGCAGGGTGTCCCTTCACATGGCAGGGGGGGTTGGAATTGCATGATCCCTAAAGTCCCTTCTAACCCAAACCATTCTGTGATTCCATATGAACTTCAGTTAACCCTATATGAAAAGAGAGAAACTCAGTTATAGGAACAAAGAATGATAAGTATGAACAACATGTTGTTTCACTGGGAAACTCATGAAGGTGTCAAGAACCACAGAGTGCTAGAACCAATGATGGTAGCACCCAATTGTTAGACACAGAGGGAATATGAATGAGACAAGAACTGGGCATTCTTTGCCTATCTCCCAGACTGAAGGTGTTTGGGGTCACTAGGGAGACAACACATGGGACTCACAATCATGTCCCAGACCATGTATTCTGTGGCTGGAGCCACTGCTTTGACGACTTGGTTTCTTTTCAGTCTTCAGGACCATTTTTTCTTTCTTGTGGGGCAAGTCATGAAATGTATAAAATTTCATGTATGCATGAACAAGGTGTTTAAGTATACAGGACTTAATATTAAGTATACAAGACAAGTATTTCAGTCTCTTCACTGTCTTTTAGTCTTGAATGGTGAAAGAGTCAGCATGTTTTAACAAGTGCTTACTTGTTTATTTATATCAGTAGTCTTTTTTTTTTTTTTTTTTTTTCCCACAACATGTTTCTCTGTTGTCAGTTTCTTCTTCATGTTGAATTTTCCTTTTAATAGGGTAAACATTTTTATGTTATCTTTGATAAACTAGATGTTTTTATTGTCATGAAAGAATGTGTCTGGAAGAAAGGAGAGGAATATCTTCTTAGCTTCTCCTTAGGTCATCAAGAGCTAAACAACCAATGTAGTCTTATCTACTTAGTGAACAAGTAAGTAATTTTAACCTTCCTGGAAAGCATAAATGGCAGTACTTGAAGGCATGTTTTACTCTACCCACTTCCAGTGTTAGAGGAAAATAATATAAATGTAGATCTCAGAAAATTGAAAGCTGTAAAATGAAAAGCTGTATCTTTGGCAGAATATTGAAACAGTTTATGGCTCTGTCGGGATCTGAAGAAGAGTAAGATTTTAGCATGTTTTCCTAGACTAATAAGTGTTTTTATTGTCCTGGGTACCATGACTTCATTATCTGGGCCACAGAGAAGCAAGTATGCAACTTTTGTCCTTCAGGCACTGTGGAGTGGTCATAAGGGTCAATAGTTAGTGAATTTCTGTTTGATGGACTATACAAACTTATTGATTTAATTTCCTGGCACAGTTCTCTTGAATTTCTGATAGCTACATGTCCATATAAACTAAATGTCTGCATAAGTAACAATCTCATTGGTTGATTCTGAAGAGAATGAAAACATAAAATGTATGGAAATCTTTACCCATATTACACATAAGACACTTGCTTCAGGAAGGACTCCTAATTTGACTCCTCCGTACAAAATCAGTAACAATAAATAAGAGTTTTGGTTCTGTACCAGTCAGTCTCATTCTCTCCATAAGCATTAAACTGATTTGAAAACGTGCTGTTCTTTTATGGAACCACAAAAAGTAATATTTATTATAGTATTTTTAATCTTCATTCAAACATGTTAATTCTAAGCCTTTCAAATGTACTGCATTTTGTATTGAAAACTGTTGAGAAAAAAAACATGTTTTCTCTCTACTGCTTTTGTTTTACATAAAAAGCATTTAAAAGGAAGTCACTCCTAAGAATTTAAGCCCATGGAGAAAACAACTACAACAACAAACAATTTGAATATGATCTGAAGAAAAATATATGGTTTTTATATTTGATTTTCATGGATGTACAATTCCTTGTTTTATAACTCATGCTACATTTTTATTTATGTTGTAAAAATACTGCAGACATGGACATTCCACATTTTTAAAAGTATGTTTCCTACTATGATAATGTAATTGTCAGTCCATGGCACAAACATTTTTAGAAAAACAAATATTTTAAAATAGAAGTGCTACACATAAGCCTATAATGAGCCAATCAATAACCACGCACCTTACATTTCCTTGCTGTTGCAGTAAGAAAGGGAAATAAAGCAACCTTAATCAATAGCTAATTTCACTAAGAGAAGACAGTAGTCTGGTATCTGTATGTCTATGTGATGTGTTCACTTTGGATGACACACCACATTGGAAGCCATTATACGACAATTAGCTGAACAGAACAGGTTAGTGAAAAGAGAAATATAGGATAATTTCATTTATACTGGAACTCAGAGACCATGACAAAAGTGTAAATAACACAACTTGCTCGGAGAAGTTTAAAAATATAGAAAAATAACGTAAAGTATTAAAAGAAAAGTTTCTAAATTGTCTGTGATACAAAGATAGCTGCAAGTTATGAATAAACGAACAAGAAGCTGAGGACTGTTCTTTATTGCTTCAGTAAGCTATAACGTAACACATTTATATAATTAACCATTTGTACCTTCAACCAAGCAACAAGAAAAACAAGAATGCAAAGAGATTTCTCTAATTATAATCACTATTTTAATATAGTTCTTGTTTTTTTTACTTAGACCTTCTCAAAACAACACTTTTATGGTTGGTAGTATAACTTCAAACTCTTTATAGTGTCCTGTAGATCTTATAAGAACAATACATGTCTTCAATTTATTAAAACAGAAGTACCTTATTTTATTAATATTCCTTTTTGAATTATATAATTTTATATAAGTGAATATATAATTAAGTGTAAGATAACTGTGCTAAAGAGGTGTGTTGGGTCTGTCTGAGCTGGAGTCACCTTTTCCCTGCAGCAACCCTCACAGTGCTGTGCTCTGCACTCGTAGCTGGAACAGCACTGATATCACTCAAGTGTTGTGTCTATTGCTGCATAGTGCTGGCACAGCATCAGGACTCCTTCCAAGCCCCCAAGAGCCAGCAGGCTGGGGGTGGGCAAGTGATGGGCAGAGCACATTGCCAGGGCGGCTGACTTAAACCAACCAAAGGGATATTCCATAACACCTGATGTCATACTCAGCAATAAAACAGGGGGCTCTCGTGGGGGAGGGGGCTGTTCCTCCTGAACAACCACTACGCGTTTTGAGGCCCTGCTTCCCAGGATGTGGCCAAACATCACTTGTCAATGGAAAGTAGAGAATAATTTTTTTCCCTCTCTCTGTGCTTCCGCTCAGACTTATTTTTTCTTTTGTTTCTTTTTCTCCCCATTTCCTTTCCCTTTAATTAAACTTTTCTCCTCTCAAACCTCGAGTCCTCTGTGTTGTATTTTCTCCCCCTTCCTCTTTGAGGAGAGGGGGAGTGAGAGAGTGGTTGTGGTGGAGCTCGGCTGCCCACCTAAGTAAAACCACCACAAGAGGCATACAGCAAAAAATCAGAAATCCATCAGCATTCCAAACCTAGTGATTTGTTCTCTCCCCGGATCAGTTCTACAATGAATTGAGAAAAATACAAAGAAGGAGGCCAGCAGGAGGTCTCAATTGCAGATAAAATTAAAAATAAATATAGAAATTCCAAAAAGCCTACTTTCTCATTTTCCCTCTGAAATAGATTCACTGGAAATACAGATAGCAATTGCAGTTTTCAATCAAAAATACCTGTACAAGCTTTTCTTTTCCCTAAATTGTACAGTATTTTTGAAGGCAAAAATCATTAAAAGTTGTGCCTTGCTTTAAAATAAGCAAACTTATTTATTTATTTTTAATCACGTATCTAAGTCACTTATCTGCTCTGTTGTACATAATTACAAAAAAATAAAAAATAAAAAATAATGATTTTTCATGCCCAGAGGGCTAACATTCAGAGAGATAATCACAGAATCACAGAATTTTCTAGGTTGGAAGAGACCTCAAGATCATCGAGTCCAACCTCTGACCTAACGCTAACAGTCCCCACTAAACCATTTCCCTAAGCTCTACATCTAAACATCTTTTGAAGACTTCCAGGGATGGTGACTCCACCACTTCCCTGGGCAGCCTGTTCCAGTGCCTCACAACCCTTTCAGTGAAGAAGTTCTTCCTAACATCTAACCTAAAACTCCCCTGGCTCAACTTAAGCCCATTCCCCCTCGTCCTGTCACCAGGCACGTGGGAGAACAGGCCAACCCCCACCTCGCTACAGCCTCCCTTGAGGTACCCATAGAGAGCGATAAGGTCGCCCCTGAGCCTCCTCTTCTCCAGGCTGAACAAGCCCAGCTCCCTCAGCTGCTCCTCGTAGGACTTGTTCTCCAGGCCCCTCACCAGCTTCGTTGCCCTTCTCTGGACCCGCTCAAGCACCTCCATGTCCTTCTTGTAGCGAGGGGCCCAAAACTGAACACAGTACTCGAGGTGCGGCCTCACCAGAGCTGAGTACAGGGGGACGATCACCTCCCTAGCCCTGCTGGCCACACTGTTCCTGATACAAGCCAGGATGCCGTTGGCCTTCTTGGCCACCTGAGCACACTGCTGGCTCATATTCAGCCGACTATCCACCATCACTCCCAGGTCCTTCTCTGCCTGGCAGCTCTCCAACCATTCCTCTCCCAGCCTGTAGCTCTGCTTGGGGTTATTGCGCCCCAGGTGCAGGACCCGGCACTTGGCCTTGTTGAACTTCATGCAGTTGACCTCAGCCCATCGGTGCAGCCTATCCAGATCCTCCTGCAGAGCTTTCCTACCCTTGAGCAGATCGACACACGCACCTAACTTGGTGTCATCTGCGAACTTACTGAGGGTGCACTCGATGCCCTCGTCCAGATCATCGATGAAGATATTAAAGACGACCGGCCCCAGCACCGAGCCCTGGGGGACGCCACTAGTGACTGGCCTCCAACTGGACTTGGCTCCATTCACCACGACTCTTTGGGTCCGGCTACCCAGCCAGTTTCTAACCCAACGAAGCGTGCGCCAGTCCAAGTCAAGAGCAGCCAGTTTCTTGAAGAGAATGCTGTGGGAGACGGTGTCAAAAGCCTTGCTGAAGTCAAGGTAGACCACATCCACAGCCTTTCCCTCATCCATTAAGCATGTCACTTTGTCATAGAAGGAGATCAGGTTCGTCAGGTTTTTTTTCATAAAGCCATGCTGACTGGGCCTGATCGCCTGCTGGCCCTGCAAGTGCTGCATGATGACTCTCAGGAGGATCTGCTCCATGAGCTTCCCTGGCACTGAGGTCAAACTGACAGGCCTGTAGTTTCCCGGGTCTGCCCTCCGGCCCTTCTTGTAGATGGGCGTCACATTTGCTAGCCGCCAGTCGATTGGGACCTCCCCCGATAGCCAGGACTGTTGATAAATGATGGATAGTGGCTTGGCCAGCTCCTCTGCCAGTTCCCTCAGTACCCTTGGGTGGATCCCATCCGGCCCCATCAACTTGTGCACATCTAAGTGCCGTAGCAGGTCACCAACCAGTTCTTCATGGATAATGAGGGCCACTTCCTGCTCCCCATCCCCTTCCACCAGCTCAGGGTACTGAGTATCCAGAGAACATCCGGTATTGCCGCTAAAGACTGAGGCAAAGAAGGCATTGAGCACCTCCGCCTTTTCCTCATCTCTTGTAACTAAGTTTCCCCCCGCATCCAGTAAAGGATGGAGATTCTCCTTAGTCCTCCTTTTTGTGTTGATGTATTTATAGAAACGTTTTTTGTTATCTTTAACGGCAGTAGCCAGATTGAGCTCCAGATGAGCTTTGGCCTTCCTAATTTTGTCCCTGCACAGCCTCACTACTTCTTTAAAGTCCTCCTTAGTGGCCTGCCCACTTTTCCAAAGCTTATAAACCCTCTTTTTCCTCCTAAGATCAAGCCACAATTTTCTGTTGAGCCAGGCCGGTCTTCTTCCCCGCCAGCTCGTCTTTGGGCACGTGGGGACAGACCATTCCTGCGCCATTAAGATTTCCCTCTTGAAGAGCTCCCAGCCTTCCTGGACCCCTCTGCCCTTCAGAACCGCCTCCCAAGGGACTCCACCAACTAGTGTCCTGAGCAGCTCAAAGTCAGCCCTCCGAAAGTCCAATACAGCGGTTTTACTGGTCCCCTTCCTGGCCTCACCAAGAATAGTGAACTCCACCATTGCGTGGTCACTCTGCCCAAGACAGTTTCCAACCACCACATCGCCCACCAGTCCTTCTCTGTTTGTGAAGAGAAGGTCTAGCGGGGCACCACCCCTGGTAGGTTCACTAACCAGCTGCATCAGGAAGCTATCTTCCACGCTCTCCAGAAACCTCCTAGACTGCTTTCTCAGGGCTGTGTTGTGCTTCCAAGATATGTCAGGGAAGTTGAAGTCCCCCACGAGTACAAGAGCTGACGATTTTGCAACCTCTGTCAGCTGCCTGTAGAATTCCTCATCCGTCTCCTCATCCTGGTTCGGCGGTCTATAGCAGACCCCGACCAGGACACTAGCCTTGTTGTCCCTGCCGATCCTAACCCAAAGGGACTCGACCTTGTCATTCCCAACCTCGAGTTCTACAACCTCGAAAGACTCTCTAATATAGAGAGCCACACCACCACCCCTTCTATGCTGCCTGTCCCTTCTATAGAGCTTATAGCCAGGCATTGCAGCACTCCAGTCATGAGACTGGTCCCACCACGTCTCCGTGATGGCAACCAAGTCGTAGCCTGCCTGCCGCACGATGGCTTCCAGCTCCTCCTGTTTGTTACCCATGCTGCGTGCATTGGTGTAGATGCACTTCAGCTGGGCCATTGCCTTATCCTCCGGCCTTGCCATTGTTCCCCCTAGCACAGCCCCAACAATCCTAGCCTCAGCCCCATCCCCCTTCCTACCTAGTTTAAAGATAAACCACAAACAAAACCAAACTTGGATAAGTTTTAAAAGGAAAGAGCATGCAAAGCAGCTTCATGCACTAAAGTTCAGGTCACAATGCTGAACACACATTCAGGTATCCTGCAGACACAGACCACTCAGAAGTCAAACTCATCTGAGAATATCAAGGGCCCTGAGATCGTTCACAGAATGGCTGGCATCTACACAAATAAATTTCCAAGGCTGGGTAGCTAAAGGCAAACTGGCCACTGGGTATGCTCTTGCACTATTCTGGCTGACAGACCATGCTGGGGAGTTGCTGAGAAAAAGCAGTTGTTGAAACAGGCCAAGTAATTTTCAGAAAACATGCTGAGAGTTGTCAAAGCAAGGATGATCGCATTATCATGCAAGGAAGCATTCCTCTGCATACTAGTATAGGTGCATCCAGAGAGACTGACATAAGTAGCGCTACACAGACGGGCTCACTGTCTTTAATCATAAGACATGAGCAGAGAGCCAGTCATGAATGCCTAAAATTTCTTAAATATAACTTAGAGCAGGCTTTCATCACACAAAATATTTAATGACATTGAAGTTTTTGTTTGTTTGATTGATTGATTACTTTTTTCTGTTTGTTTGTTTTTACTGTAAAGGTGACAGAGCACTAGTACAGGGTGTCCAGAGAAGTTGTGGAATCTTCCATGCTAGAGATATTCAAAAGCCATGGACAAAAAGGACATGGTCTTGGGTCACTCCTTGAGTAGGCTGGACCAGATAACAGCCAGAGGTCCTTGCTAACCTCAACCATTTTGAAAATTTGTGATTCCATAAAATATTCACACTTCCATGTCCTGGCAGTCTATTGCTAATCTGCTTGTGGCATTTTTCTCTGAACTCATCATGAAACAGACACAGATTACAAACAAAAGAACAGTTTTTATTTCACTTGCAGGGTTGCTTGTAATCCAGACCAATGCAGCTGTGTGAACAAGATCATGGAAATTATTGGGGTTACTAACAATCCTGCAGTATAAATGAGCAATAAGCCACACAGAACAAAACTGGGATTGAATAGTAAGGGGTAGAAAGGCATAAATGTCTTAAACTGCAGCCATTGCTAAAGCTTCTGTATCATGGAACTGTAGACAGTATGATCTGATGAGTTCTTCTCATGCAGGAGAAATATATTAATTTAAAATAAGTTCTTCTTCTTACCCTCATCTGATACAGTTTCATTGAAACAGACTAGGAACACTTGCACAACCATATACAACTGCTGAAAGACATCTCAGGAAGCTGTGTTGTCTGAGCAATTATTTACTGCTTCATTTAAAGAACAGTTCCTTGCTGTAACAATGTGCATATCTGAAACATATGCTGGCACATCAAAAGAGAATGCAAATTCACTTCATGAGAATTTCTACTTTGAGCAGGGGGACATGTTGTCAGCTAGTAGGAAATGTTGAACAATGATAGACTTTGAAGTTTGGAAGTCCATCAGTGTCCAGAATTAGGCCTCCTATATGTAGAGTATTTACTTCACTGAGTGGGACTCTGTAGTTTTAAAAGGGCAGGAAAAGTGCCTGGTTTTGTTTAGATGCTCTAAACAAGCAGAAAAAGAGAATGACGTTTTAGGCATTTTTTTACATGAAGGATCTTTAACCTGTTATTTTTGATCTTTCTGGAGTGTCTGTTCAATTATGTATTTATTTATTTATTTATTTTTCTGAGTATGACATTCTGTCTGTTGAGAATATCTTCCCAATACTGTTGTTATCAGTAAATTTCATACTTCTACTTATTTGTCAAAGGTCACAAATTGAAAGATTAACTGGCATTGTTCTCATGACTGATACCAGGAACTTTCACTAGCAGTCTCCCTTCAGGTTTCTCTGTTTGTGTCTACTCTTTAGCAAGTATCTAAACCAGTTTAGTTACTGTGCTTTACAGTGCCTCCATTTATATTTATGTTCTTCAGCTAAAAGTTTTACATTTCAGATGACTTACTTATGTTTGAGAATATAAATTGCAAAATAATTACTATATAACAGTCAGGCTACACGGGAAGCATAGCATGTAAACTTGCAGTAGACTTTATTTCCTTTGTTTTGAAAATGATCTGGTTTAATTTGAAAAGATGTAAGCTTAATCTGGTGTCATTTCCTTTTAGCAAGCCCGGTTTACGTTTATATTTTGGAGTTGTGAGTATAAACCAAATCAATAGTTAATCTTACTATACACAAAGTAAAGAAGTGATAGCACTACAATAGTCTCAGATCTAGGTGGAGAATTTGAACAGAAAAAAAAAAAAGTGAGAAAGAAACTAATGCCTTTATATTTTCAGTGATTTTATACTTGATAAATAATCTGTTTTAGTGAGTAGATAATTCTTATTTTATATGCTCCTCATGCTTCATATTCCAACTGAGGACAAGAAAAAAAAGAAAAATTAACAAGACAAATGTTTCTTACATAAGAATATACATAAAATAATACTTTTGTTAAGAAATAAAGCATAAAATTTCCTTTATAAGAATAAATTATAATGAATTATTATATTTATTCATATTATAATGGCAGCTTGAAATAATATTTTAAAATGGAAAGTGGGTGAAAAATGTGTGGAGACAAGAAATAGGTTTACAATTCCATTTGTGTAAGAAAACATTCATGAATTATATTTATGATTTTTTTCAATTTGAAATTCTTGCCTGCATGAATTCAAATAGTGCTATTGAAGCCAATTTTTTAGTGCTATAGAAGCTATTTTTTTTTATACAGTCACTAGGCAAGTTGGTCAATGAGGGTCAAAGAAATAGGCATCTTTTATTGGCACAAATCAGTTAACATTTTCATATTGCTCAAATCCATTTGTTTTTTATTTATTTATTTGAAATTTTAACTTCACCAAGTAATCTTTGCTTATGATTCTGTTTTATAAAATATCCTTGAATTGACTATCATTTTCAATGGACTAAAAATATATTTGCAAATAAATCAACTTTAGGGAAAATGTATTCCTAGGACCTCTCTCAGGTTCCTTAAATACTCCATGAAGATTATTTTATTTAGCAGATATTCTGAATATAAAAAAAAAAAAAATGAAGACTAAGAAGCTCAATCTGAATATTGTTTGCTTTCCTGAATACACAGGTCATATTCAAGTTAGATAAAACTTTATTAAAGACTCCTAAAATATATGAAGCTAGGAACTACAACAGGAATGTCATGTTCTCTGACCTAATTTTACATCATTAGATGAAATTCGAAATAGCAATTCTAATTAAGGTTCAATCTTTGTGCCCTATGACACCTTTCAAATTCTTCACTGTCTTTCTGTAGGGTACATTCAGAAATATTTTTATATGTATATATAAAATGTATATGTATAAATCATACGTATGTATATGTATATATAGGTATAGATGTACAATTTTTTGTGCATATTTTAATGGAACTCGAGTCATAAGGGTATGTGCAAAAGTTGATTACTGTGGTAGTTGGTGCACCAAAAGAAGTCACTCAGAGTAAGACTGCATAGTACAAATCTTGTTTGCTGTCCTGTCCTTTCAGTGCATGGGTCTGAGCCAGACTGTACTCCATCCACAATTGCTTCAGTACTCCAGACAGTCACACAACCCTGACTCCACACTCCTACTTCTCATTCAACACTCAGCAATGACAGAGAAGGTTGTCCACAGCTGTTTCTTCTCTGTTCTCTTCTTCAACATACTTACATGAAGAACCCAGTGAAGTGAAGTATTTGAACAAAATGCAAAGGACAATCTTATGTTTATGATTTTCATTCATACATGTTCAGCAGGCTTCAAAGCCAAACCAAAATAATTTAACAAAAATTAATAATGAATAATAATAATAATAATGATAACGACAATTTTAGGAATATGGACTGTGTTGAAGTTATTGTGTATTTGGATACCAAAGAGTAAAACCTTTTTTCCTCAGATATTCAAACAGAACTCTTTCACAATTGGAAAAGACATGGAAAGCCAACTTCACTTTCCATGCCAGTAGTAAGTCATATTTTGAGCCCCAAGATATATGTAAAAAGTACCCAGATATAAAGCCTGTCTAGATGTCTAGATCCTGTATAAAGTCTTCCTGCAAAAGCAGTATCTTGTAACCTAATCTAACTTTGAAGTTAGCATCACTTTGAGGATGATCTTGACTATATCCCTTCCATATTAAATTGTTATATGACTCATGAATCATATGCTTTCTCTGAATGCAATAGATACTGGGATGGACTGTGTTTCTTGCAAAATATGACATGTATTTAAAATGTTGAGTGTTGGATCCTTTTATAAATGTCTTTCTTGGAAAAATGATTTCTGAAATACATGATTATGGATTTGGTTCTGCTTCTTTAATTCAAAAGGAGAAACCAAATCCAGAAAACAATTGTTCATAGAAAATACATTTGTTTAAAAAAAAAATGTTTTCAGAAATGTTTTACTATATACTCTTCACCAAAATTAAAAAGAAATATATATTTTATTCTTTCAGTTTCCATTTTTCCTGAAAAAGTCAGGCAATAACATTGAAAATTTCATTCTAAAAATGAATTTTAGATTAAGAACCTTTTTTTCCTAAAGTTATTTTTCACTTACATTTAGAGTAATTTATCTTCAATAAATACCTTGTTTGTAATAGCTAACTAGTTAATGTACTTATTTTAGGAAACTACTAGGATGTTAATCAGTTTTGTCATTAGGAGAGCAATTCTCCAAATTCAATATTCTATTCCAGAATAAGCTTGTTGTCTTCTGAAGATGACAAAAATGTAAAGAATGTTAATGACCCAGATTTAAATAATATTATTACATACCATCAGGTCTATACAGTACATCGTTCTTATGTGTATTGGTGTCAGAACAGGTTAGTTACCATCCTTGATTTTAATATGCTCTATTCAGAGAAAACAAGTTTTTATAATAAAAGTCACAATTTCTTGTCTTAGTTAATACTACATTATGTGTTATTGGACTAATTTCCCAAAGACAATAACTTAGACAAACTTTCCAGGGGACAGATATTATTAGGTCAGAGAAGCCGATTCAAGTAGAACTACCGACAGTGGCAAGCTGTTGACTGAGAACTTGTAATTTAGTTAGAAAACAAGCTATTATTGAAGAATTTTATAAGATACAGCTATCGGCTCCTCTCTAATTATTTTGTCTAGTTTTACAGGACAGGAAAACATATCTCAAAAGCTGGGGTAATCTGTTATTCCTAGTGGCTTCTTTCAGGAAAAAGTTTCACACAGGATCCCTTCTTATATTAAAATGCTAGGAATAAAGGTAAGGAATGAAGCTTGCATAAAAGCAGTTGATAGCTTTGCTGAATGCTGCTGATAAGACGGCTTCAAATGAAAACTAATAAGAGAAAGAACAGCTGTACATATACAAAGAAGACAGCTTCTCAGAAGAGACACTGTCCTTTAGATCCAAGCATGGGCAATGTTACTTACAACTTCCAAGCCAGAAGTCTGGTATCAGGTGCCTCAATACAAAGATGAGCAAAACAAAACTGAAATAGTGACAGGAACATTCTCATAGCACAGAAATAGAGCAAAAGTAAAGACAGAGAGAACAATATTTCTTCACAACAGAAAAGAACAGTAAAGCTGTAGAGGAGGGAGCAAGGTTCCAAGCAACAGCTGGAAACTATGAACAGCAGCAAGAAAGGAGAACTGATGGAAGTATCATAAAATAAACATTTTCCTGTCAATATAGAGGCTGCCCAAAGAAGTTGGAGATAATACTGCTGTTATCAGTGTGTTACAGGATGATTTCACATTCCAAGGGAGAAGATATTCAGAATGTAACATAGAACAATATCAGTGTTGAACTGAACAGGCCATATCATGCATTTTAAATGAACTTGGGGTAACTGCTGCAGTAATGCCAGAAAAAAAATAATAAATAAAATAAAATAAAATAAAATAAAATAAAATAAAATAAAATAAAATAAAATAAAATAAAATTAAATTAAATTAAATTAAATTAAATTAAATTAAATTAAAAAGTCAGAACAATATTTATTCAAAGCAGACAGCTGTGAAAATCAGGTTAAATACTGTATGGGCTCAGAGAAACAAAGTTAGACATTTGTGTTTAGTTCCTAGCATAAGGAGATGTTTGGTTTGGTTTGGTTTGGTTTGCATTGGTTTTGTTTGTTTGTTTGTTTAAATAAATAAATAAATATACTAAGAAACAAGGATTGACACTATATGCTTACTATGCTTAAGTTCCAGACACATTGAAGAAACCTGGTTCACCACCATAATAAAAGATGACTTCGCAGAAGTTTAAACCATTCATGGGACAAAGAGTGTTTCTTAGGCTGAGTACAAAAAAAAAAAAAAAAAGATTCAGATAGAAACTCCAGGTGCACTCTGTTATTTGCATTTGAAAAATTAAAAACAAACAAATAAACAAACAAACAAACAAAAAGATGAGAATGATAATACAGAACCAGAAATCACTTACTGGAACAGGAATAGATTTAGCATAAGTGTTAAGGAAATAACACTCTTTACCTTCTCCTGCCTAAGTCAGATGCCATGGGATAAGGACTGTCATGCAGCTGCACAGCTCCTGCACCCACATGAATGAATGCATTGTGCTTTGTGCAATCAAAACACAGCAAATGCTTTGTGGCAATAGCAAAATGCCACCTGTTTTATTTTCACAGAAAAAAATACCTATGCATGGATAAAGACAGAGATGATTAAATGATAATTTTGATATCAGACATCAAAGTATTCTCAAGACAGGAACCCACAGCAGACCTTGAGAAATTCCCATTTGCAAAAATCCTAAACAAGTCTGAGAGATACTGCTGCATTTGCTTGCTTTCCTCTAATTAAGAAATATTGTCAAAGGTTGAATAACACCATCATTACATTATTGATTTTTTCACATGTAGCATGAGGTACAGAGATTCCAACAGATTATTGGATGTAACTTCATGATGTTTCCAAAAGACTCCATTCACCCTATGACTAGACTTGGAGCAGGTAACCTCGGAAGTATGTATGTAACCAAAAATTTAGCAGGAGCCAAGCATAAGTAGAATACTGTCTATCTAATTGTAATGTTAACACATTTGTAATATACAAAAATCCATGAAAGTAGGAATTTGTTAGTGAAAATATTATTTAATATAAAGCTTATATTACAAAAGCATGAAATAATCTACCAAAGATAAGGGTGCTAAGAAATTCTCAGGAAAAGGAATGGTAACGTTAACATCTCTGCCAGTTTTGAAAGTGTTAAATATACTCTCTATCTGCATTACCAACCGATACATCTCTTAATGCTTTTGGAGCAATGTTTGAACATAACAGCTATTAGTAAGCTTAGAACTTTCATTCATGGTGCTTCATGGATGATCATTATACTCATGCATTAATAAGGACTTAATCCCACTTCACTTGGGATTAAGTAAGATAATGCATGGTAATGGCAAAATGCTAAAAGCACACTTAAGGCATTTTTCAGAGGTCCTCTGTGACATTATGTTCTCCTCCTTTTATCCAACCACTGAGTAATCCAATAGCTCCTTTTCACCTAGGATGAAATTCATTTTCCTTATACAAATTCCTTCTTGGTTAGATAGATCTGAGCTGATATCTCTACCCACACAAAAGAAAACTGTGTGGATATATGTCTCTGTGAAAAACGTATCTCCTTGATCGGACACATAGTTGGAACTAAAAAGTAGTCAGACAAGAGATTTACTCTACATTTTAGACTTTATACAGATGAGAGGAGTATTCCTGTCTCAGAAAAAAAGTTTGCAGTACAAGTGAAACAAATTTAAGAAATCTGAGAGGCTAACCCAAGGAGACTCTCATGGTTAAATCACTCTCTTGGAAAAGACAAATTCAAATCCTGTCAAGGTGAGAGGAAGGGTGAAAAATAAATGAGTGAATATTATCAGGATCCATAGTGAGTGCTTAACCAACCTTTTTTGGCTATGCTTTATATAGAACATTGTCTGCTCAGTGTGTGGTAAATAATTCCCTGTTCAGAATTATTAGTTGAGAAATAGTAGACTTTCAGCACCTTGGAAAACATTATAATAACATTAACTTATAGGATGACTATGTGCTTAAGATCTAAATCTTAGGCTAGGCTGGCAGATATGTTAGAAGAGCCCCAGTTATTCTTCACTGTAGATTTTGTCACACTGAACTGGATTTTACTACATAAATAAATAAAAGGCTACAATCTCTCAGGTGTCACCACTCAACTTGTACCTAACAAGTGACTTTCTGCTACAGATGTAAGCAACCTGAATGAAGCAGCTGTAATTTTCTAGGGAAAACAAAAACAAAAACAAAAACAAAAAAAAAAAAAAAAAAAAAAAAATGTCCTATGAAGATCATTGAAGAAGTTACGTCTTTTGACCTTGTATTCCAGTACTTAATTATTCCAGTACTTCAGAAGTGGCTACAAAGAGAGCAGAGGTTTTCTCTTGCTAAGGAAGCACATGGAGAAGACAAGGGGCAATGGGTACAAGTTGCATTCAGAGTGGTTTTGTCTTGAAAAGAAAGACCAAAAAAAAGAAAGAAATTTTTCAGAATGGGAGCAATCAATCTTTGGAACCTACCCAGGAACACGTAGAATTTCCCATGCTTTGATGTTTTCAAGATGCAGTTGGACAGGGTGTTAATCTCATCCTGGCTCCTTTTTCCCATAAAAGGTTGGACCTGGTGTTTTTTTGAGGTATCTTCCAACATAGGCTGTTCTATGATTCTAGGAGGAACAACTACTGCACAGCATAACCTGGCAATGCTTGTCTGTTTGTTTGTTTTCTGGATTGAAATACATAAATTTGTTGTGACTGAACATTTTTCCTGAAATATGATTGACTTTTTTTTTTTTAAATAATGGAAACCGCAGATATTCAAGCCCTGTGGAAATGGAAACTGATATTTGCAAAATATAACATTTTTCCTAATTTGATTTTTGACAAATGGTCTCTGTATTTGTTGACTGAAGGGCTGCATTATTAACATTACAGTGGGGACACACAGTGAGCAGCACAGACCTGAGAAAGACTTACAAGCTCAATTTGTATAATGTCTAGAATCACTTTGAGTTTTCAAAAAAACATTGATCATAATACGATACAGAACATATTTAACAGTAATCATTTTAATATAACTTTAATTAGCTCAACTTTCAAAGCAAGAGACACCAAATATTGAATGATTTTGAAATTAGCAGGGCTCAGAACTAAGGAAAGAGATCTACTGATTTTGAATTAAATCAGTGGTACTTTGCAGATTTCCATGTGCTGGTGATTTGGTCCTTTGTTTTACTGTATAAAAGAATCTTCAGTTACAGTTTCAGTTTAAATAGTTCTGAGAGATTTTATTTGTTTGGAAAAATATCTTCTGAACTGTGATTAGTTTGTTGGTCTGTGTCCCTAGATAAAGAAGGATTAGAACTTTAAAGGCAGGCAGAAGTAGAGCTAAGTTAAAACTATAAAACACTTAATCCATTTTTTCCTATACAGGATCACTAAATGCAGTAAATCAGATGCTACTAAAATCTTGGGGGAACTGGTTCAGAGAATTTAACTTCCACAGAGTAATAGAGACACAACAGCAGTGATGCAGGCCACAGCTTTGAATGGAAAAACACAATTTTATTTTTGTAATCAAAGCAAAATATTTAAAAATAATTATTTTCCCTACATTTTTATATTTCTGTGACTTAGAGTTTTAACCTATTTTTAGCTGTTAATGACAGGTGAGGTAGAGTGGCGAGATCTTCCGTGGAGCTTCAGATACAATGACCAGTGATTAGCTTCCAGAAAACATGACTCTAAGATAATTTTATTGCTTCATATCTTAGAACCTTCTGACATCATAAGCACATTTAAAAACTGATATATCTAAACCCTTTATCTATTGACCATTACTGTTCTAAAACACTTACATAACCTATAGCTGATCTGTAGTGTCCCCTTTTATTTTCTTTGTCTCATTCTTTCTTTTTCAAAATGAGAACTACCTCATCTGCAAACTTTTAGTGGCAGTCTGTCACTTTCTATCCAATCATACATTTTTCCAAATTCAGACTGATGTGAAATAAGATTTTGGAAGGAAAAGGAACTTCCAAACTCACCCATGAGAAACTGAATAGATTTGCAATCTGGGCTAAAAAATGTGAGTGGGTATTTTTTCTTGTACTGATAATATAAAAATTCCCTGTGCATCTCTGTACCCAAAAGTGGAATAGCAGAATGCATGAATGTTGAAAAAAAATGTAACGGAAGCTAAGTAGTTTTGCATTGAAAACTATCTTATTCACCCAGTCTTGGTTAGTCTAAGGTTTCACAGGGGATCTGCTTAAAATAAGGAGGGTCTCCAGTAGCTGGGCTGTCATGACTTGACAAATCTTTTTGTTGGAACTTCCCACTTTGAGAAGCTTTCATATGGCCAAGATTACCAGAGACTGACTTTAAAGGTTTCTGGTTACAGTGCCAAGGGAAAAGGAGCTCATCTAAATGAATAGTTAGAAATTGCACTCAAAAGCATTCAGATTCAGTCAGAAGAACCTTGGGCCAAACTCTTCCACAAGCAAACAAATGACTTGGTCATGCATATAGATGGAACAAGGAAGGAGGGGAAAGCTTGTGAATATTTAAAAAGTTGCCCTGCAAGTTGCCGCGATGGCATAATTCTATTTGATTATTTAATTTCTTAAATAAATAAATAAATAAATAGATAAATGTAACTGTACATTAGGAATAGAAAAAAATATATATATATTCTTACTCAGATCTCTTTGGAAAAGAGACTACTGATATTTAGGGACATTCCCCAGGCACAAACAACAGAGCTACATCTCCTGGGGACTGCTCCAGTTACAGTAGCTACCACAGATCTTCTTCACAACTTGCATGGATAATACTTTCCCCATTTTATTAAACATTTATCTTCACATACTCTCTAATCTAGTTAATCAGACCATGTCTGAACTTCCTTTTGCTGACCATACTAGGAAAATATAATCTAACACTATTCATAATCAGTAAATACCCCTCACTGTCAAAGAATTTCTACCAACTATACTAAAGCAGTACCAAAATATCCAGAAAAGTCACATACTATATATTCCCAATATGTGGGAATATATTCAAACTAGAGAATAAGTGCAGGTTCATGTCCCAGTTATTGATTTCAATTTGATTCCTCTAAGGTAAGTTCCTCTAAGGTAAGAGTATCTGGGAAGAAAAGTCGTCCTCAAATGAGTTTTTTACAAATAAGAAAACTGGCATAAAAGCTTGAAAAGTTAGTCTTCTCTCTTGAATTAAACAATTCTACTGTACAGATTATGCCAGAACCTTAATATAAACCTTCAGATAATATTTAACCCACAGCTAGTGAAGTGAAGGGTGTCTTTGCTTACTTCCAAATCATGCCATACATGTATATATCCAGAGAGCCAGTTTGGGAGCTTAATTGCCTGAGAGGATATAGAAACAGTTTGGAAAGTAATAACTGGGAACTGACTGAAGAAACTTAACCCATTTAGACCTTCCATTTATAACGGTGTTAATCTCAAAAAGGAGAGAAACAAAGATAATTTTGCTGGCTAAAAAATAAGTCATAGAGCAGAGCTCTGGAAAAACATAGAAAAAACCTTGAATACTTCGGTGTTTTTATTTTGGGGGAGGATTTCCATTTGTCACACTACTGGGCTAAGGGTTAAAGACATTTATGTGGTTAGTGTCAAACTAGATAAATCCAAAATCATTTCAATAAATCCCTAGCTGCAAAATGAGTTCAAGCCTGAGCTTTGAGTGAATTTTCTTCTTGTTTTGCTTTTGATTTGCTTGAAATGACAAAACAAGTAAATGAACAAACAGAGAAATCCAGATAAAGAGAAATAGCAGCATGAACACACAAAAAGCTAAAAAATGTTCTTAAAATAATATAGTGAAATTTGGCTATGCAGTGGCATGCTTCCTGGCAATTTAGTAATGTATTTGCCAAGGGCCAAGTTTAAACCTGCTTTGCATCTCCTGTATCAGAGAGCATTTAGGCTGAAGTACTTTCCAAAGAAGCTGTAGGAAGACCATATGAACCAGTGAGAAGGACATAAGGAATTAGTATGAAGACAAAATTTGGGTATGTATTGATTTTAGTAGCTTCCGTATCTATGGCTTCTTACTTAAACAGGTTGTTTTCTGTACTGCATCACTCATGGAGTTTCAGCCAATAGGGATTTATTCTCTGTTGTTTTCCATCACTTTGCCTCTAGAAGAAGGGCTTCTGATCAAACTTGTACAAACTGCACCAAGGGAACAGGCTTGTTCTTCAGCACATGGTGGAGCTGGTACCTCCATCTGCTCTACCATGGGAATGGAGGACATCAGTGTGTGGAATGAAGATTTGGAACCATTTCTCTCACATTCTGAATTGCTCAGGAAGCATTTGTAGCCAAGGCCATCTGACAGATGTCTGTTTCACTCAGGACTAATATCAGTGATCATTATGGTGTAATATGTGTCTCTGAGCCTCCACTGATCAGCCGATTTAAGATACTCTTGCAGATAGATCATCCCGTACATACTTTTCCCAGAACCGTGATTATTACTAGCATTAAGCATAAAACAGAGTTTAAAATCTATCTTGTAAATGTAAAATACAAGTTTATACTTGCGATAAAATATATTCCTAAATTTAATGAGGTATCTATGCCATCATTTTAAAGTTATAGAAAAGAAGAGAAAAATTTTTGTGAGTTAATTGCAATTCTAGCCTAATATGTTATGTGCATGCAAACATAAAGATATTCCCAAAGTAAAATGTCCTTTTTCTTTTAGTATGAAGTACTGAATACTAAGTCTCACATAGGAAAACATCCAGTCAAAACATCTTACTACTTAGCTGACTTAAAAATATGTACTCTATGACTTATTCCTTGGCAATTTCTTAATATTCTGGTGTTCCTCAGAATAAATAAATACATTTCAATAAATGTCTACAGTGGATGGATTTCTAACAACTCTAATTGACTGAAATTTTAACTGCATTTTCAGCCAATGCCTTTTGTTATTAAACTAGGGTTTTCCTCTGTTGAACTGAAGAAGTTTAATACAAAATGTATTTATCCAGACAGATTTATGCATTTAGGTGTCCGCATAACTGAACAGCTTTTCCCTGGAATATTTCATACATCTAGTTCATTGTCCATGCTCTTAATGATAAACAAATGGTACAAATATTCTTCTCAATAATAGAACGCTACTGAATCTGCCTACCACCTCAGATCTGGTAATGCTAGTTTAGAAAAATACTTCTTTTACTCAGAAAAAAAGATAGAAAGGTCATTACACAGGGATAAATCTGTACAGATACAGTTGGACAAGACACTCCATCACCATGTCAACACATACTGTCTAGCAGAGGTTAACTGATCTGGGACTCAGGACACAGAGTCAAATCTAACTTCTGTCAATGTTTTACTGTCCTATTTTCCAAAGATCATGTTCCTTTGTTATTTCATTCTCTGTATTTGCAAGACCGAGATAATGAGCTCTATTGTTGAACAGATATATATTAAAAGAGCAAAGTACTTTTGCCCTGACATTTCTACTGTGAATGAGTTGGGACAAGTGATACAAGACAAGACATTATGAGTTTAATTTATCCTGAAAACATCTGGGTTACTTTGTGAAACTAATCTTAGTTCAATAAAAATACTTATGTAACTATTTTATGCTAGAAATGCAGAGCAATAGCCAGAAAAATCTCTGCATTGATTGACGTAGGTGAGCCAAGCTTTTTTTTTACAAAAAAAAAAAAAAAAAAAAAAAAGTTTTACATTCTGTTCAGTTCTTTGGGGTCTGTGCAAAGTCCTGCTACTGAGTTGTATCAAACTCTTGTAAACAAAAATATAAAAGAGTTATTACAGCCAAAAGTTTACTTTGAGACTACTGTACCAATTATGATGTTGGTGTGAAAGTTTTGTTGTTGATGTATATATCTAAGCAGATCATCTCATACTGGAGAAACTGCAGGCCTATTTTTCTTCTCCTTTAACTCAAGAGTAAATCTCCCATTCAGTTCAAGAGGAATAAAACAAGATCCTTTAAAAAAAAAAAATAAATAAATCTGAGAAATATATTCTATGCCAAAAGATGCTATCTTGTAAGGCCTAATTCTGACTTCAGTCATCTTGCCAATTTCTACCAGGAAAGGCTTTGAGGGTGATATTTTATGCTTCAAGTGCGAGAAAACTGGGGCAACAATGAGCTGAGGGAATAATTTATAATTAATAATTTATTATATCTTTCTTTCTTCCTTTTTGAACAGTTGTGAAAGAGCATCTTCCTTTCAGCTGTGAGAGGCAATACCACAGTGGGTCACTCAAGGTGAGGAAGAGGACATAATATACTTTGTACTTATGGCGCCTGCCTTCTTGCTCAAGTCCTTTGCACACAAATCTTTTCTTGATGATTTGGTGTGCAGCCAGTTGGATTTGCTAATTTGTGATCCAGTGAGGGCAACGTGTGGGCTTTAAAGCACCTGAGGAACTATGGCTCTCTGCTGCATGAGCATAAGACCCAAAGGCCTGGATCAGGGTGTTCATAAGATAAGTGTCTTAATCTGCATGAGTCTCAATATTTATATCAATATCATCTCAATATCAATATCATCTCAATATCTCAATGTCATAATCTGCATGAGTCTCAAACATACTACATGATGTAGCTATGAACAGAAGGCTGAGGTTAATGTAAAGACTCATAATATAATAACACTATTTATTTATTCATTAACATCAGTCAAACTGTCTGAAAATAAACTTGGTATTAGTGTAGTTAATAAGCAGTTTACTGCAAGTATGGAATAACTAGAGACAGGGAAGATGAATTTGGTGTAGATATTTTATTATTTATCTATAGTAACAAACAGAAATAGTTCTTTTGTTTAATGCACATACTTTCTATGTGAATAAAAGTCTTACCCAAACACTCCTACTTAGTAAATTCCCCATTCTACAAATATTTCTGCCTGTACTTGGTCATATTATAAGACCATTTTGACAATATATTGTTATGAATACATAAAATGTAGATTGTGTATTTGATATCCATTATGCTTTTGATGATGATGATGATGATATGTGACTATAACTGGAAAAGAGCAGGAGATTAAAGGTAAAGTATTGCAGATAGTATATAAGCAGCAGTCACACTTTCTTATTTTGTTCTCTGCAGGGCAGAGCAGAACTTAGAACTAATAGCGTATTGTTCATTTTCAATAATTGCATATTAGAACTCCAAGTATGGCTTTCACCAGTGCCATCCACTATTCAGCAACAATACATATTTTAAGCAGCCACTCAGTAAATTAATTTCCTAGAATATTCTTGCAAAGTGAGCACAAAATGAGCTAGAATATTACCACAGAAAATTAAATGTTTCATTTAAATAAATATTTTCAGATTTCACCCCTCATTATCTGCTTGGCTATGCTCATCTCAGAAAGAGAGCTTGTGAGTATTCCTTTCTTTGAGCATCAAGAGCTGAAATTTTAGTTCAGATTTTTTAGGGCTGAAAGTCCTTAAATGAATGGGAAGAAGAGAAACATAAATCCTGAGCATACTGAAGTCTAGATTTTCTGATTTCTTCATGTATACAAATGTAAATATATCTTTAAATCATTGGTATACTTACATGTATGTATATTATATATATATACATGCATGTACATTATATATATATAAATACACACCAACAGACACAATAATAGAATTTCCATTAAAGATCTACTATAAGTGATCCATTCTAAATTATAAGTTTGGATTTATTTATTTATTTAATTATTTTGAGAGACAATTATAGAACAGCTGTAGTGAAGACAAAACTATTGTTCAGGTCTTTAAATATGAAGACACAATAAAGTCACAGCAAACTGCTTACAAGAACATTACAAAATCAAGACAATGTCAAATGTTTATGGAAATAATATGCATATTGTTGTTTAGGATGAAGCTCAGTAAAGGAACACCAAAATGTACAATGAGAGTTTTGTATTTCATTTCATTACTAAGGTTATTTGTTTCATCCTCAGACTATATCTGCATACTGATCTGCATGACAACTCAGAAGCCCACACAGAATCATCAATATTTCTGATTGCCATTTCATCCTTAGGGCAACTAGTGTGAAACACCATTAGGTGACAACTCTCATTACTGATTAAATGGATATTGCATACCCAATTTGATAAGCTAAGTGGGAATTTTTACTTTAGAAAGGTAGTCCTTTATTCAGTGGCGTCTTTTGGATTACCAGAAGATATGCGTTTTTGACAAAAGTGATACTTTCTATATGGTGGATATATGTTTGTTTCCTTTTCCTATATGAATAAAAAGAAAATGAGAATGCATCTATATTTGCTCAGGACCTGCAGAAACTAAGAGAAAGGGGAGATATACTTCCCCACTAACCACATTGCCATACTTGCAAAATCAGACAGGCATGATTTCAATTCTAAGGCAGATTGCGTTTAGGAGAAGCTATGACATATATTTTACATCATGAAAGTTAGATGAGTAGGCTTTAAAAAGTTCTGTGATTGCAACAACAAGTTTTGCAAACAGTTCCTTCTTTATTTCCTCTGAAAGCTGACATTTATTTTACAATAAAAGAGGTTCTAAGTGGGATTCAGAATTAAACTGGGATTAAACTGGGATTCAGAATTTATTCTCATATCTGATTATACACTCCTTATACTCATATACACCTCGTCTTTGTACTCATATTTGGGCACTTATCTACTCAACAAATAAACTTTTCCCATTCTCCCCTGTGGGTTTATTTGCCTCAAATTTCAGTTCTCTTTCATTTTTCTCCTCACAACGCCCTCTCTATTTGCTCCCAAATATCCACGAAAAAGTGATAGAGTCAGGACCTTTATTGACAAAATTTCCAGCAGCCTCCATCCAAATGTTGAATACAAAGCACAACATGTACATGTACAACAGTTACTCCTGAAAACTGGAGTGTCTTCTGCCCTTTTTTCCTCTTCAGGTCCTCCACCTGTTCAAAGACTCTTCATGTCACTGGTAGTAGCCTTCACAGAATAATCAAACTAACCTCTACGGGTTTCCTTCATAGGAAGTTATCCTAGGGCAAATGTATCAAGTATCTGCCACATGTACGCAGCAGAGATCTCTAGAAAGTCCCTTTATTGCTCCACAGTTTCTACTTTGTTATTAATGCAGCAAACCACATTACAGACAGAGGATCCAAAATCTGAATTTAAGAAATAAAATAAGTAACAGCAACACTGAAAAAAAAAATAGTTGGATAATATGCAGTATGTCACCTTTAGAATATATTTTATCTCTTGGTGTACTGTTATATATTTTTAATCTCCTGTCATAACAAATATAGCCTACCTGTGATCCACTAACACTTGAAGTATGTTTATTTTAGAATTAGATGACATTTTCAATTCTCATAATCACAAATTGCTCTTATTTGACAAATATTTAGTCTTTTATTTTAAATTAAGCTTAAAATAATAATTTTTAAAAAGGTTTTTTGCTTTTTCTCTCTGTCATTATTTCTATACCAGTATAATTTTTTTTTTTTTTTTTTGTTTCATTAATGTCAGCATAACTCAGAAATGAGTTTTAGATGAATTGAGTTTCTTGTGCTGACTAAATTTGCAGCAGCAAAGCAAAAAGCATTTCAGGCTCTTCAAAAACATATCCTTTTTATTATTTGTTGTTGAGAGACTGGTGATTTTAAAAACTAATAGATGCATAGAACTCTTTTTTTTTTTTTTTTTTGGTTTGTTTGTTTTGGAATCTCCATGATTGAGGGATTTTGATGCACTAGAAAATCATCAGGCTTTGTAAAGTTTTTGTCATTTGGCACCTAAAAAACATACACAGTACCATGTAATGAAATTATACAGCTGTTACAGTTACACAAGATTGTCTCTATAGTGAAGACATACAATATACACAAACAAACAATATGTGTGTATATATATGTTATATGCATATATATGACATATTTATTTAAAATAGTTATTTTACAATAGGAATTAAAATGCTTCATGCCATGTGACAATTTTTTGGTGAAATTAAATACACATCACACTTTGCCTTCTCAGCTGTTGCATGCTGCTTAGTTTTCAGCTTGGCACTGTCTACCTATGCAGTCACAGATGGAACATCAGTGTGTGTGACATGCTTTTCACCTGCCATGAAATGCTTAATTCCCTCCATCATTTTGTATAAACAATTTGCAATTCATTTAGTTCTCACATAGAGTATGCCAAAATAACTCAGTAAAATGATTACTATTAACAGTATTGGATTTAAAAGTAATGAAAAATGAATCTACTTTTAGAAGTTTTTACATGCTATAATTGACAGATCTGCAACCTACAGCACAGGATGAGGGATTGAAATTATATATGAGATTCTGCATCTGAGTCTCTCATATGACTTTTACATATTGACTTCTAGAACAAAAAGGAGTAGATTTATGATTTAGTCCCATCAAAGTCAACTGCAGTTTCTTTCCTATCCTGTGTTAAATGATCAGAAGTTTCATGCGACACCATATGATTGTCTAAACATCTATTACATGACATGGAAGGAATGTTGACTTAGGACACACAATATAAACAGCTTTACAAAGGTAGATGACTTCAGTCCTGAGGCTATATTTTACTTTAAAATCCATGACCTTTTGTACAGAGTAAGGAATATTTCAAAGATTTCCTGCTCTCACAGAACCACCGTTAATGCCAAACAGATTTATAAGCTTATTAAAATCTCCTGAAATGTTTTCCTAAATTATCCTTTTATGTAAAATTATCACAAATATTAAGAGGAAAGAGGAATATACTGAAAGATATTGTAAGTAAAGATGAGATGCAATTGCTTGCTTATCTCTATTGGCAACAAATAAAGTTTAGAATACTATCTTAGGATAAATCCTTGATTTTTAGATGGTTTAATTTAGGAGAAATGCCTCCTACCTTTCAATGTGCCTTTAAAGAGAATCTGCATCTCTCTTCAGTTCCTACCTGGGGCTGGTTCTTTAGTGAGTAATACTTGATATTCCTAACAGTATTCATTATAACCTTACAATGTCATCAAAGAGGCATATGTCATCCCAATAATTACTCTTTTGATTACTTGGCTTGTTGAATTTGTAATATTTGTACGCTTCAAATACATAGTTTCATTGACCAAGTCATGCATGCACAATACACAGTGCTAAATATTATTAGAATTTCATATTGCCACTAGTAATTAAAACTGCTCTTTACAATTTATACTTGTAAACCAGCTTTTTCTGCCATACTACTTTTTCTGAGCAATAAAGTAAGGTACTTTTTTTCTGCTAGATACTGGCATATCATGAGCTGGAGGAAGCAGCATATGGACAAATGTGTTCAATTTTTACAATTTAGGCTCAAATTGTAGTTGACTCTACATATCTAGACTATTTTGATCACTGTGGGAGATGTAAATGAGTATATAAAATTACAAATTAATCTTACTTACACAGTAGGAGAAAGATTTTATGTCAAGGAATAAGAGTAACAGGAGTATAATCATAAACCTTATTAGGTTAGTGTATATATTAGATGTATTGTACAATATGAAACAAACAAACAAGCAAACAAAAATGGTATAAAAATAGAAGTAAAAAACATCCAAGATACAAATAAGTTTTCACATAACCATTCTGAAATTGATGTAGATATGCAGGATGGCTCTTCAAAGTTAAAACACTTGTTCAAGAGTATAATGTTAAAAAAAGTAAAGATTATTGTGAGGATCAATGCCTAAAAAAATGCTAGTCTTCATAATTATAGGCTTAACTTATCAACATGGCATAAAGCTGCAAGTTAAGAATGCACATCTTGCTTTGAATAGCTTTGGTTTTCCCAGTTGGTTGACATACCCTGCAGGTCCCTTTCTTAAGACAATACACACTATGGTCATGGTCATGTTTATGGATGGGTCTTCACCTGGAGAATCATGAATTATAAAATCAGGCTTTTGTCTTTCAGTCAGAACTCTGTATTTCCATGCCCACTCAAAACCCTGAGCTCATGGTACTCACAGGTATATGAAATGGTACACTAGCAGTAACTACAGGCTCAAAAAAAAAAAAAAAAAAAAAAAAAAAGAGGTTGTAACTGTACATTTTGTCAGAGAAACCTATATCACAGATTAAGGTAATTAATAATGTGTTCTGAAAAATCTACTTTATGTAGTAAATCTGGGTTTCATCACCTTTTTTTCTTCTGCAAATAGTTTTTCAAAGAGAAAATCTGTAAGTGCTTTTAGTTCAAGAGCATTTAATAGTTTTGGCTGAAAAGAGAAAGCTGAAACAGCTTTGACACTTCTAGGTGACATATTTTTATTGTTTTGAAATGACATTTTGTTTTGTTAAGTACCCAAAACAGGAAAATCTACAAATTAATGCAAATGAAATTTATAATACAATTTAAAAAATTAATAATAATAATTGGTTTTCATTATTTTATTTCAGTAGTGCAATCCATGATTTTTAGCTTTGGCTCAACATACAACAGTTTGTTTTCGGTTTCTGTGGTCAGCCAGTGAAGTGGAGAAAAATATATATATATTTCAAGTTCTACTAGCAACCGTAAATTCCTTTATTTGAAAAACTACCAACTTGTCAACTACATATACAATACAAACCAAAGCAACCAACCAAACAAACAAAACAAAGAAAATCAGAAAGAAATAGAAGTAACTTATCTTTATTTTTTTAACATGAAATATGCACTAAGCTACAGAAAACTTTTTTAGATCAAAATTAAAATGACACAAACATAGAATTTTCTTACTTTTGTATGATTTTATGCATGTAAAACTTTTTCCTTATGTCATTTCTACTTTTCTTACCGTCATGATATTTACATTTCACCAAAGCAAATGGCAAAATATATCTTTTTCAAATATAACATTGTATTTTGTTATTTCCTGGTTGAGTGCATTTACCCAAACACTATATTTAGGGATTTTTATGTGAGGAAAAATAACAGAAGATTATGAATTCAGAGGAAAGAAAAGGCACAATTTTGTTTTGCTTTTATATCTTGGGGTGAAAAAAAAAAAAAATCCTTACTGTCCTTTGTAATTTTTAGTAAAGACAAGACTAAAGGAAATTATTTATAGTAGAAAAAGTGTTTGTTTCATAGTAACAAGATTTCTTCAGTGGATAATAAACATTAGTTCCACTTTTGAAATTACAGTTTTTCATGATACTCCAACAAAAATGTAGGCATTACAATTCTTCTTCCAGTTACAAAAGTTTAAATCTAAGTAAATCTGTTTGCTTCAGGCTCACAACAGTCAGTATAAAGCTGGAGTGAATTGGCTTGCAACAGTAAAATCAATCCTTGCTGAATTTTCCTAATATTGCATACAGAATATGAATTCTGCTCATTGTGAATTTTCACATATGGTAAATTAATTCTAGTAAGTTTGCTATTATTAATTTGCTTAACAATCTTTTTTCTTTTTTCTTTTTTCTGTAATTATAAATTTTGTTTGTTTTTATTGCATTTTAAATATTAAAATGTCAGATATTTTATCCTTTGTTCAGCTCTTTTAATACTTTATATAAATATTAGTTAAAAAGAGAAATATTTTGTCTGGTGTTACATTAATTCAATGACTGAAACATTAACATCTATTATTTATACAGTTTATCATGGATCAATACATCTTGATGCTGACTAAGAAAATCCATTTACACTTAGGCAGTTGCACTCAGAGCTGTAATTTTACCCATGTGGCAGCATAAGGAAACACAGATAATTCAAACTGGACCTTTGCCTGATGGTACTAAGGTTAATAGGAATGACAAACAAGGGATTTATTTTAATAATTATGACCCATTCTAGCATTTTCATGGGTGGTAAATAAGAACTTATTCTTGTGAGGTGTTCAACATTCTTAGATGTCATTAATTTAATTAGGAGCACAGTGCTTTTTAGGAAGTGTGCATCGCTAGCTCAGAATTAGGTTCCTAATTCCCTGCAATGAGTTTGAATTATTAGCATATTTAGAGCTGTCTCATTTTTTCTCTAGTCTTCAGGGTCTGAATGCACTTAAACATTTATGAAATGTCACTGAAAATATAACACTTGAAAAATATGAAAAATTGGCCCAGGGCTTCAACCATAAAATAATACGGCAGGAAGAAATTGGAAAGAACATACTGCGGAGTGTCTTGAATATTTTCACAGAATAAATAATAAATAAATAAATAGAATAGAAATTTTCATAGACTAGAAAAAGTGTTTCTTAAAACTTCTCTCAGTTCTCTAAGTTACAGAGATCAGGGATAGCTTTTATCCTGGGAATATTGAGCTTTATCCCTAACCAAAGTTCATGAAGTTCACTAAAATTTTATTTAACAGTGACATGCAGTGACAACATAAAGCAACAATATAATGCAAAATAAAAATAGTTAGTTGTCACGTTAGTTATAGATAGTTAGTTGTCATGTCAATATTAACAACATAAGTATATTTAATTGTTATATACTGGAAAATAGGGGAAAATATGGTTATTACCTTGTTTGTCAATTTCTCTTTTGTAATCTCTTTTTAATGCTCACCTGAAATTGTTACATGTCTGCCTCTTCCAGCTTGAGAAAAGCCAGAAAAATCCCTATTATATAAAAATTTGCATGAATTAAGATGTTCCTGTAGGCATAGGTTTTTACTAATGTTTAAGCATATTACACAGTTGTCATGCAAAGGCTCACTTCCTTAGCATCCCTTAGTAGATGACTTTCTGACTTTCTGGCCATGCCACAAAAATTAACAGGTCCTTTACAAGTTAAGGGTCTTTTTTTTTTTTTTTTTTTTTTTTTTCCAGTGACTGATAACTACTCTCCTCTTTTTAGTATTATTGTGATAATGAATAACCTGAATGGCCTCAAGATGCTCCAGTGGAGGTTTAGGTTGGAAATTGGGAGACATTTCTTCTTAGAAAGAGTATTCAGGCATTGGAACAGGTTGCCCAGGGAGGTGGTGGAGTTAAACATCCCTGGAGGTGTTTAACAAAAGGTTGGACAAGGTGTTTAGGGACATAGTTTTGTGGGTCATCACCCACTGGTGGTAGGGGAATATTTAGACCAGATAATCTTTGGGGTCTTTTCCAGTCTTAATGTTTCTGTGATTCTATAATTTTCTTTTAAACCTCCATTAATGTTCTTTTAAACATATATACATGTGCCTAAACAAGTCTATTTTGTATTATTTTTCCTGAGATCCCCACAAGCTAAAATGTGTTAGACACTGAATAGGGTCTAAACAGGATATGCCACCAGAGATATTGTTCAAGAGCAGCTGCTGACAGCTCTGGTTAGTAGTACCTTGATCAGAGGGCTACTTTTTTTTTTTCTGTTTTGTTTTGTTTTGTTTTTGGTGTGTGTGTGTGTGTGCGCGTGTGTTAGTAGCTGTGGAAAAGCTGCAGAAGGATTTACTACAGATTTTCATTCTTAATTTTAATCCTCTGTTGCAAATCAGGGGCATGGCAACCAGGCAAGAACAACCCTTCTGCTATTCCGTGTATGTCCCGATCTCTATTTTCTACAGTAAGTTGGCTAGAATCTCTCTGAATTAACATGTCAAAATAAGGAGAGGTGGCAATTTGTAGCCTGGTTTTCTTTCTTTTTTCAGGTAATTGAGTAAATTTCTAAGTAATTGAGTGAATGCAATCATTTCCCATGTCAGTCTGTCTGTCAAACTCACAGTAATCCTGGAACACTATTTTAGAGGGGTAAAGAGCCTAAAGATAAGCAGTTTTGATAATTTTATGAGAACTGGCAAGTGGATGGAGAAAAGACACTCTATTATTAATCCTTCTGGAAGAGGCTAATGAGGTCACCCTTTCTTAGATGTCAAAGACAGGAGGGAAAGCAGATATCATCAGTTATGCTGCACACAGAAATACTCAAAAAAAAAAAAAATGGAAAAAAAAAAAGAAAGAAAAAAAAAGGTGTCCATGTTATCTTATCTATATATTATCTTCTGTTCTAATTGCTAGATGCTAGAACTGGGGGATTAATTAGAGGGGTACAGCATGGGTATGGAAAGGTTGATGTTCCATCTAGACAACACTTCCATTCAGCGTGACAAATAAAATTAGATGACCAAACTAATTGTGACTTACATGACTGATTTGCTGAGGCTGAGGCAAAGAGAGAAGAAGGAAAGAAGGCACAAACAGACTTTAAGCTATGGCAAATCTTTCACTGATTCTGGAACCCTGAGCTATAAAAATTACTTCCTGTTGTTTCTTTTAACAGAGCTCTATTTACAGATGCAGAGAATCAGAGAATAGTTTGTGTTGAAAGGTACCTTAAGGATCATTTAATTCCAACCCCCTACCATGGGCAGGGACACCCTCCACTAGACCAGGTTGCTCAAAGACCCACCCAACCTGGCCTTAAATGTTTCCAGGGATGTGGCATCCACAGCTTCTCTGGACAACCTGTTCCAGTGTCACACCATCCTCTGAGGGAAGAATTACCTCCTAATATCTAAACCTCCCCTCTTTTGGTTTAAAACAATTACCCCTTGTCTTATTGCTACACTGTCTGGCAAAGAGTCCCTCACCATCTTTCTGGAAGTACTGAAAGGCTTCTATAAGATCTCTCCAGATAAATATTCCTACTGCCCAGTGTTTCATCCTTCTGCTTTCTATTACCTTAATGTGAATTAGATTTAACAGTGTGTTTGTTTTGTTTTGTTTTGTTTGTATTTCTTTTTAATTCATATAGTGTACATCAAATATCTAGACTATAATTGCTATGGTCTTGAGGTTGTTTTATGTTATATTGCATAGCAGTTCTTTCCAATGACTGTGTAATGCTACATACACTACTAGAAGGAAACTAAAGATCTAATATTGTCATGATTTTTTTCCTTGCTTCAAGTTGTAATTCAAGTTAGATATTTTCTTGCTATTGATTTATGAACAACAAAATAATGTTTAATAATTGGTAAACAAAAGTACAGTCTCCTTATGAAGCAAGAAGGATGTTATTGAAACATACTTTTAGCTTGGATGACAATAATTTTTTGCAAGCCCTCTGTTGTCTTAGCTGCATAATTTGTGACAGAATAACTTATGCTGAAAATTATCACTGAGGTGAACATTTTTTCTTCTATCAATAAAACATTTGTTTAACTTTCTGAAGAAGCTAAATAATGAGTAAGTCTAGTTTGTCTCTGTGTCTACTCTGCATTGGTGCAACCTCACCTTGACTACTGTGTGCAGTTTTGGGCACTGCAGTACAAAAAGGACATGAAACTATTGGAGAGTGTCCAAAGAGCTACAAAGATGGCGAAGGGGGTAAAGGGAAAGACATAAGTGAAACAGCTCAGGTCATTTGCTTTGTTCAGCCTGGAAAAGAGGAGGCTGAGGGTTTATCATGGTCTATAGCTTCCTCACAAGGGGAAACAGAGGGACAGGCACCGATCTATTTTCTCTGTTGACCAGCAATATGAGCCAAGAGAATGGAGCCAAGACATGACAGGGGTTCAGGCTGGAATACAAGAAAAGGTTCTTCACCGAGAGGGTGGTCAGCCAACGGAACAGGCTCCCTAGGGACATAGTCACAGCATCAAGCCTGTCGGAATTTAAGAAGCGTTTGGACTGTGCACTTAGTCATATAGTCTGAAATCTGATTTTTGGGTAGACCTGTGTGGAGGCAGGTGTTGGTCTTGATCCTTGTGGGTCCCTTCCAACTTGGGATATTCTATGATTCTATGATTAATATTTTTTGGATGCATATAAATCATAAAGACTGATAAATTTTATGTGATTTTCAATTGTAACTTCTTGATTTTATGGTTGTTAGTACGGATACCTCAGCATCTAGTCTAATTAACAAATTTCTCAGGACTTGTTAGCTTAGTCTTACACCCTCATTTATTTACACAGGAAGAAAACTGGTCTTAGCCGTAATGAAAAAAGGCTAGCTTTATTTATTTATTTATTTATTTATTTATTTATTCATTCATTCATTCATTTATGTTCTGTTTACCATTGTTTAATTAAGTTTGTGCAAACAGTCATCTGGGTAATGTTTCACTTTAGTAGAGAGACTCTTCGACATTCTATTTCATCCTTTCTTCCTATTGGAAGTTTGGATTCAAAAGTCACTGCAGCCACGTGGACATGTCCATGTGGACAGCCACAAACATTTTATTTCCTTCCTAAGCTGGAGAAGTTTCTTTCTATAAAGGACTGCTTTCTCACTGCAGTTTATGCAATTATAAAGCAATCATTAACATGAAAGGAGTTTTATATTTCCTGCTCTGAACTGTGGTACAGGGGCTATTAGCAATTACTGGCATAAAAAGTGCCCCTCCAGGCATCTCTCCAGATATTCCCAAGTTTGAAGAGTTACCAGCTCCATGCCAGTCTCCACTCTGCTAAGAGCTGGATGGACAAAGGAAGTAATTTTTAATGCAAGATAATATCTTTATTCAATCTACTAACTTCTGAAAAATGTTCTATAATCATTTGTGCCAGTGAATGACACATTGTTTCTACTAACTATATTTTTGCACATATTCATCTCTTTCATATAGGATTCCTGTAAAGCTGCTGAGATTTAAAATGGTGGAAGCTTTGCTAGAACAGAAACCATTTATTGAAATTGGGTAGAATACCATTCAGTTGCTCTCAGACAGAGCTGTACTACCCCTCTTTGCGTATCCTCTACATAAGGTACTAAATAGCAGGACCAATCTAGTAACAACGCAGTTTAGAAAGGATTTGCAGTATAAGAGAGATGGGACTAATTAGGCAAGGAGCCATTGATCGTTGTGAAGCTTTTGCAGGAACAGAGGAAGGTGGCTGACATCCAAACCCTACATTTCCTGGAATACAGAGAAAAAGGACTGCATCTAAAATTATAAAATTTGGATAAATCTTGAAATATTGCCATGCTATGAGTATGTTATAGAGTGAAAATTAAAACAAAACAAAACAAAAAGAAGTCAAAAACTGTGAAGTCAAAAAAAAAATCACTACTTTTTATTTTATTTTGGATGATAAATCACATTACCATACAATCTGTTATCTATTAGAATAGATATCTGCAGAGAAAGGTCTGCTAATGAAAAATACACACATATATATATATTTATAATATAAAGCATCATTTTTTTTTATATATAGATCTCAAAAAATTGCCAAAGTCCATTACAAAGACTTAGGTATGAAAAATCAATATGGGAACTCATGAAAAATAAACGCATTCATTTTATCCAATTTGATTTGCTCATCTATATTTTCTACCAGTTCACCACAATTTCAAAATCTTTAGCAATATCGCCCATGTTAATTAAAGCAGCACCAAATATAAAGGATACAAACCTTTTCTTATTTTCTTCAGCTAACATTATGTATCTATTCTATCAGATATCACCCCAACTGAGCAAAGATTTCATTATTCCACTGAGCAAAGATTTTGTAATTCCGATGAGCAGATGACTTTCATAAGTAGATAGATAAGGATATTAGGGTTTTAGATAGCCTGAAGTAAGGAGCTTAAGAGAAGAGGATGAATGTTATTCTGTGGAGTTCTTCATATTCTGGAAGAATGTGAATCTGGAAGCAACTGAATTGTAAACTAACATTTTACCTTGTCTTTTTTTTTTTTTTTGATCTATATACTCTTTTAAAGGAGTGAAGTAACCTGATTTGAAATTGGAAAGGCTCAGGCTTTCCAAGATTGTGCACATTTGTGTCATCCAATTCTCTGTAGCCACCCTGGTGGAGTCTGTGTTATGCATGGTTATACTGGACCACAGGCTGACTATGTCCCTTTCAGTATTACTCCCTGTGGATTAGTTTTGTTGTGCAATTTTGCAGCTGTCTTTGAAAATCATATTTCCAGACAAGCTCCTTTCCTGACGAGACTGAGATTCCCTTCTTATTTACCTTTTTCAGTTCTTTAAAGCTGAAGAACTTAAGGTCCAAGGTATGATTCAGGGCCTTAACTAAACTCCTTATTTATTTATTTTATTTATTTGTTTGTTTGTTTGTTTGTTTGTTTTATTGTGTTTCAAACCATTTTGTTCTGTTTAGCCAAGCTTTCTTCTAAATATAGAAGGAACACATGAAGTCATAACTGAAATATAGACTATGAATTCTGCAGATATTTTCTGTCTGTTGCATTATGGCTTCTATATGCATTGCTCTTTGAGACACAGCATAGAAGTTAAATCATGTCTGACATATATTTTACCCAATGGCTCAAGCAAATTATGAGACATATTTTAGAGAATTTGGGCACAGAAACAGGGCAAATAAAAGTATCAAATTTTGCAACTTTAAAAGAGCACATTGTTATGAACTGATGCATAGATTTGTCAGAACCAAGTGCTTAATCAGTACCTCTCACTTTGTATGAAGAGGTAATGTTTCTAATCCATGTGTACATTCTTCCAAGAGGGCTTCTTACCTGTTTTATGTTTGTGTTTGTTTGTTTTTTTTTAGGTGCTTGGAAAGTGAAAGACATATGATGATACTAGAGACTCTGCACGTGATTAGAAATGTGGCTTTGGGGACAAAATAAACTTGGTAAGGAAATGCTTTTTAAATACTTCCCAAAGTGCTTCGATGCAGCCAGAAATATGAACTCAAAGGGTAATTAGTTTTCTGCATTAATTCACTGGACATTTAAAGTCCAGGATCATTTTTCCATTGACTTAGCAGACCAGCTCTAGCTGTCATTGTCAGGCTTATCCTAACTTAAAGTACCTTACTAAGACTCCTAAGTTAAGGATCACAGTCATTGAAGTCTGCCTTTTATAGTCAATGGATTTGACTATATACTCAGATATACTCCTGCATATACTCAGACTGTAAATAGGATAAATTACTCTCAGGAGCTGTTCCTCCAGTCCATCAAACTACGAAGTTAGGGTGAATTAGGTATCACAGGTGCCTTAAGCTAAATTGGTAGAAATTGGGCCTCATTATATAGCTGAAACAACTATCCCTTTGAAGATAGTATGTGAGTCAAAATATGAATTTAAAATAATAAATATGTATTTATGTAAAGTTTAAAAATGTTTATTTATCATTTCACTAGTGGGTAAAATATCACTAATTTTCAGAGGAATTTTCAGTGCTTAACGTGAATAATACATACTTTAATAGAATTAATTTTTTATATAATGCCCTGTACATCAAGAAAAACATATACAATCAGTAAATTGTTAATTGTTGGTTTAGAGAGGATTAAGCAAAAATCTTTGAGATCAAGTCAGATGCTTCTGAAATCTGTAAGGTCTTGAGATCATTCTAAGTACTCACTTAACTTCACCTTAAGCAAAAGAGAAACCGCAATGCCGATAGCTCTGCCTTTCTCTTCCATCCAAGAAGTCTGTAATAAATGAATTAAAAATCTTTTCTAGAGAACTTTTTTTTTTTTTTAGATTAATGTCAGATTAATGTTTAGATTAATTAACTCTCAGCTTGACTTTGGAATTTAAAAGAAATTTTCTATGCTTCCCCAAAGTACATCTTAACACTTGGCCAGTGAGAAGTAACTTTTCAGGTCCACAGCAACCCATTTCTCCATATAGAAAGAAGGACAATAAGCACATGCACTTAGAGTGACCTGTGCCTATTTTAGCAAACTACTAGCAAGATGGCTTTTTTCTTTGAAAAATTATGCCCATATTAAAAGCTGCCTGTCTAGCCCACAGTACAAAAACCAGCTAGATTTAGATGAGACAAATCTATGAAGGCAGTGAAACTATATATATGTAGTTTTCACTATATATATTCATATTAATTTGATGTTTGACCAAAGCATTTTTACTTCTATTTTAAAATGAATTATTTTCTTCTGCTTGAGAAAGATATTCTTAATCTTGTGATCCATTTTTTCAGTGGGACTAAGTGATCAGCACTCTAGCTATCATTATATCAGTGTTTCTCTACATAGGTGTCTCAGGAATGTTCCTTAATTGAATAAACAAACAAACAAATAAACAAAACAAAACTAACCAAAACAAACAAACAAAATTACCAAAGAAATCAAAAGAAATAAGCACCAAAAGCCCAAGCCTCTTTTGTTCAGAATGAGAATTTAGACCTTATATCAACCATGAAATAAAGAAGGAAGATCAGTAGAATTTTCCTTTAGTAATAACCAGAGTGTATCTTGGCAGAAATATCTGTATTTTGAATATTAATAAATAACTTTGGTTCCTATAAATCAGGAAAAAAACTCAGCTTTTATTGACCAAATAGTACATAAACATGCCTTTTATCTATACTATCTATACTTATCCTAGAGGGGAAATGTAGCATAAACTGAGAACACAGTTATCTTTGCATGATTTTCTGTGTTTTGTATTGAATATACAAAAAATCTTAGCATATGTATAAAAGAATTGTGAAATTAACTTCTAGACTAGAGAGAAAGGAAAAAAAGTCAAAGTTCATGCTGAAACTTGAAGTTGAGACTTAAAAGGTGACATTAAATATTTGCACTGTTCTTTTCTCAAAAGGAAAGACTACTAGCATAATACTAAAGGAATTACGAATAAGAGGTGTATGTGATTCAGACTGTAAAGCAAATTCTTCATTTCAAATATTCTAAATGCTTCTAAAAATGTTAAAGAAAAAATAAATGTGCTAATATAAACTTATGCTTCATAACTGTTATCTTCTTTAATCCTCAGAGAGTTCTTTGTGCCTCCTGACTTTGTAAAGAATTAAGAAACAGCTCATACAAGAGTCCATTGTTACATTCCCTTCAGTACCATTTTCTTCTTTTCCTACAATTACTAGGATTTTTTTTCTTTGCTTCAAAATAGGATTCTTGTCTCATTTCAGTCCCTGTTACTTAATTCCTACTTGAAGTCATAATCCTCCCTGTCACATCACACCAATCTCTTCAAAGCCAATTGTGATGTCACAGTTTCCTGATTTTGACTTCAGAGGAGCTGATTATTTACGTACACTTTATGTACCAGAATTTAGTTTCTTCATACAAAAAAGGAATGAATACTGAAGACAGTTTCAAGGCACTAAATTCAAGGCACACGCTGTGAAAGTATGCACTTCCTGTTTAGCACTTGTCAGTAGTATTTTAATGGACTTTCTGCTAGAATAAAGAGGAAATAGAATACACTTACCTACACAGTCTTTGTCTTTTCCTTTCCTAAGGAGGATTTCTAAAAGAGGCTTCTCTGATTGTCCACAAAAAATTAAGGTGAGGTGATCATCTTTCCAAATAGTCAGTGGTGTTAGGAAAGAGTTTCAACCTGGATGGGTTTCAAACCTCTGATTTAAAACAATCATAGTGTTGCAACACCACATGATATTCACTGTCTAAGTGTTTTGTTGTTGTTGTTTTGTTTGGTTTTCATTTTGTTTTGTTGTTTGGTTGTATTGGTGGTTTTGATGTTTTGTTTTGTTCGCTGAAAAAGGAAACCTCTCCTGATTATTTGTCAGAAAAGGAAGCCCTGTATTACTGTCTCAGTGCTGACAAGACCATAAATTGGCCTTTATTAATTGCCATGGGATTGTCTTTTTGCATCACCAAATCAAAACCCCCAATCTTTCATATGAAAGAAGAATAACCAAGTCACCAAAAGCTCCATACCAACATGTTGACTGACTGATTTCAAATGAACAGATTAATTTATATGATACAGTGTACTGAACATTTGACTAAAAAACAAAAGAAACAACAGTAAAACTACAGAAAGTATCCCTTATTTTATGCAACTTTTCATTTCATGTGGTTTGATGTGTGTGATTGATCACCATAAGTTCTCCTAAACTAGGAATTACACTCAAACATTTTTAAACCTTTTCACGCCATGAGTTCAAATATTTCTGATGGGAACAGCTTAGAGGCTACTGACAGAGTTTGAGAGCACTGACAGTGTTCTTTTTTCTTTTTCATGGGAACTTACACAAGAGCTAATACATACTGAAGCTATGCATACTGTTAAAATATAGAAAAGAGATAATTCTCAGGCTTCAGTATATACTTGGCTTATTTCACCATTTCGTCTGTGTTTTTGTTGTTGTTGTTGTTGTTGTTTGTTTGTTTGTTTTGTTTGTTTGTTTGTTTTTCCTGTGTTTTGTTTCAAATTTCTTTCACATATGCCCAAGACAGGTTATCAGAGGGGGAGGTTTGGTCAGAATATCTTCAGGTATAATGAAACCCGTTTACTCTGAGCTTCCTTAGCACGTTTTCTGTCCTACTGCTACAAGGAAACAAACATAAATTACAAGGAACACCTTGTGCTATCTTGATTCTATCTCAGTGAAGACGACACTGAGTGTACCTTAATTAATTAATTAATTAGTTAATTAAAACATGGAGAAAACCTTTTATTTATTGCAGCTAAGGGCACGTAGAGCCCGTTTTGCCCCGCAGATGCGGCGGTGCTGTCAGCTCGGTGCGGCCGGCGGCGGCGGGGCCCTGCAGCATCCCAGCGGGCGAGCGGCGGGGCGAGGCGCGGCGCGGGGAGCCCACACGGCCCCGGCGGGGAATTCGCTTCCCGTCATCCACACGCCATCTAGCGACGGAAAAAAAAAAAAAAAAAAAAAAAAAAAAAGAGGTGGGGGGGGCATGGCTTTGCACGAGAGCGGAACGGAGAGAAGGAGGAAAAGGCTCCCATAGCCGTCCCAGCTCTCGCCTTTCCCAAAGCTGGTAAGGGGCATTTGGATATTGCAGCGAGAACTCCGGTAGTGAGGAGCATCGCCAGGCATTTTACCCGCCTCTTCAATCTTTCTTTCACTAAATAATCGTTCCCCTTCCCCTGAAACGAGCTGGCGCGCCCGAGAAATCCTCTAGATACCTCACCTAAGCCATCCCCGCCGCCCTACCCGAAACACCGATTCCTACCCGAAACACGGCGAACTCCAGAGGCTCTGCGCGGCGCTGCCGGCGGAGGGCTTGGACCGGGCGATCCCGGCCCCGCAGAGACACACGCACGCAGAGAGCCACACGGACAGAGGCACACGGACAGAGCCACAGACACGCACACACACAGACACACACACACAGACACACACACTGACACACACACACACACGGGCGCTCCCCTCCAGCCCCGCCGCCGGCAGAGCCCCTTTGTTCTGCGATGCTCACCCCCCCACCCCACGCCCCCTTATCTCCCCCTCCTCCCCCGCGCCCCGCTCCACCGCCCCCCTGCGCCTCCCTCCCTGCGCCCCTCGCCCGCGGGTGGCGGCGGCGGCGCGGCAGGGCAGGGCGGCATGGCCCGCCCGCCGCGGGGGAGGCTGCGGGAAGCCCCCCCCCCGCCCCCGGCCGCGGCAGGGCCTCGCCGCCGCCGCCCGCAGCCCGCAGCCCGCGGCAGGGGCAGGGGCAGCGGCCGCAGCCGCAGCCGCGCCTGACGGCAGACCCGCGCCGCAGGATCCGCGCCCCGCAAAGGACGTGCTCCGCCGAGTTGCCAGGCGCGATTACGTTTTTTTCTTTTTTTTTTTTTTTTTTTTTTTTTTTCTTTCTCCCCCCACCCACCCCTTGAACTTGTTGCTTGGCGCTCGGCGGTGGCGGAGGGGGTGGGGGTGGGGGAAAGCCTTATTATCGATGTCCCTTTGGATGCGATCGCGCTTTCTCAGGAGCAACTACTTCCCCGCCGTTCCCGGAGGGACGCGGAGATCCAGCGGCGGAGCCCGTATTTCCAAAAGTCTCTATGCAACTGAGCGCTCTCGCCAGACTTTCCCAGGTAGGTGCCGCAGGCTGGACACGTCCGGAGGGATGCGAGAGCAGAAGCGAGGGGAAGGGGCGAGAGGCGGGATTGATCTGGCCCCACCAAGCCGCGACCTGCAGCGCCGGGGCCCCGCGCCCCTGCCCCGCGCCCGCCTCCTGGTCCCCCCCCCCTCTTTCCTCCCTGGCCTCCCCCGGCGCCGGGGAGCCCCTGCCCCGCTGCCGCTCCAGCACCGGGTTCCCCGGCTTCGCCCTCCGCCGCCAGCTCCCGAGGATGTCCCCCAGCATCCTACCTTCAGCAGGAGGCTCCGAAGCCCCCGCACCTCCCCTCGCCACCGCGGCCCTGCCTGGCCCCTCTGTCCCCGCTCTGGATCAGACCCTTTCCCTGCCCTGACGCCCTGTTAGGGGAGGAATCCTCCCACGCCGCCCGATCTCTGCCCCGAGGCGCTCCCCCCTCGCCCCTCTGCCCTTCAACGCCTTTCCTCCACGGAAAACTTGCCTTAAAGTTTAATGCTGCCGCCCAGAGCTCCTCCCCTTGCCCCACCGGCTCCCACGGCCCCTAGCCTGGGTCAGGAGGAGTCCCCGGGGCGGTGATCAAGGTCAGCGAGAGGATTCGTCCCGCTGCTGCTCCAAGGCTGCGGCCGGGGACGTGGGGGGCGGCCCGCCCGGCCCGTCCTCTCCTCCCACCCATGGGGAGCGGGCGGCGGCGCCGGGCAACCCCGCTGCAGCCCGCCCGGGAAGGGCTTCGCTGGCGGCCGCGGCCCGGCCGGCAGCGGGCGGGGAGCGGAGAAGGGGCGGGCGGAGAGGCTGCATCGCGCGTGGAGGAGAATCTCCTTCCAGGTGGCTGCACCGCTGCACCAGGGCTACCAGGCGGCTCCCGGGTTTAGAGCTCCGTTGACTGCTGCTTCCATCCGGGGGCCTCGCATGGACCTCATATCCCAAGGATCTAGCTGCTAGAGTTGTAGCTGCTTTGAATACGCTGATTTTCTAAGTGCCCTGGTTTATTGTCCTAACTGTCCAACCAGCCCCTGGAAAGGACATTTTGGGACCAAAAAAAAAAAAAAAAAAAGGAAAAAAAAAAAAAAAAGGAGGAATCCAAAAGGTGGCCCAGTTAATGCTACAAATCACAACAATGTTCGGAAATTCTGTTGCCTTGAAAATGTGTGAGCATTTGTATTTTTCTTTTCCATTTGTGTTTTAGTGTCTGGACCAGAACTGTCTGTAAATTTGCTTCTTCAGCTGTAGTAGCTGTTTGGGACCATGGCAGCAGGAGTAGCAGCATGGTTGCCCTTTGCCAGGGCAGCGGCCATAGGATGGATGCCAGTGGCTACAGGTCCCATGCCAGCTGCTCCACGGCAGGAGAGGAAGCGAAGCCAGGACTCTCTGATTGTGCTGAATGTAAGTGGTATCCAGTTCCAGACGTGGCTGGACACCCTAGAGCGCTACCCTGACACTCTGTTGGGCAGTTCGGAGCGGGACTTCTTTTACCACCCTGAGACACAGCAGTACTTTTTTGATCGTGACCCTGACATTTTCCGCCACATTCTCAACTTCTACCGTACTGGGAAGCTTCATTATCCCCGCCAGGAGTGCATCTCTGCTTACGATGAGGAGCTGGCTTTCTTTGGCATCATCCCTGAGATCATTGGCGACTGCTGTTATGAGGAGTACAAGGATCGCCGACGTGAGAATGCTGAGCGCCTGCAGGATGATGCCGATCAGGATCATGCAGCTGAGAGCTCACTGCCCTCAATGACAGCTCGGCAGAGGATGTGGCGGGCTTTTGAAAATCCCCACACCAGTACACTGGCTCTGGTCTTCTACTATGTCACTGGTTTCTTCATTGCTGTCTCTGTCATTGCCAATGTGGTGGAAACAGTGCCCTGTGGGGTAAGCCCGGGTCGCATCAAGGAGCTACCCTGTGGAGAGCGCTATGCTGTGGCTTTCTTCTGTCTGGATACCGCCTGTGTCATGATCTTCACAGTTGAGTATCTCCTACGCCTGCTGGCAGCCCCTAGTCGCTACAAATTTGTGCGCAGTGTCATGAGTATCATTGATGTGGTAGCCATCATGCCATATTACATTGGCCTGGTGATGACAGATAATGAAGATGTCAGTGGGGCTTTTGTGACACTAAGAGTCTTTCGTGTCTTCAGGATCTTTAAGTTTTCCCGCCACTCGCAGGGGCTGCGTATCCTGGGCTATACCCTCAAAAGCTGTGCCTCAGAGTTAGGCTTCCTCCTCTTCTCACTCACTATGGCCATCATCATCTTTGCCACAGTCATGTACTATGCAGAAAAAGGTTCATCAGCCAGCAAGTTCACCAGCATCCCTGCAGCCTTCTGGTACACCATTGTCACCATGACAACACTGGGGTAAGTGCAGCTGGTGTTTGGTTACAGCCAACATTTCAACAAGTGTGTTGGCAAGAAGGAAAAGTGCTCAATTTAAAAAAATAAATTTGATAGAGAAAATGTGAGGGTAAGTTTTTGTCATGGAATGTCATGAATACAACTTAGCACTTAGTCTAAGTATTTTGCATGGTGAATTGAGTTAAAAGTGTTGCTGAAGTTAAAGTAACCTAAAACTCCAAATTACAGATACATTGGGGAAAAAAAAAAAAAAAAAGCAAACAAAAATTAATTCCCAAAACTATTTGGTGTCTTTACTATTTTCTCTGACATTTTTTTGTTGTTGTTGTTTTAGTTAGTGAAATTGGAATATTTTAGGAAAATCTATGAGTTATTCCTTGGAATTCTAACAGTGTTATGTTTGCTGGCAGGACAAGTTACAGTGTTGCTAAAGTAGTAATAGGGTGCAATATTTTAATTTGATCATTCATAAAAGGATGTGGATCTGCCATTTTGTTTGAAGTGATGTGTTGATGTAGACTTGGATATTGAGTTGGATATTGCAGAGTGATTTGCTTTCACGGAAATAAAGCAAGTATAGATACCTTAATCTTCACAAAAATGATTCCTAATTTCATTTAAGACTCTGGATATCTGTCCTTTGATTTTACATAACTATAACTTGGTCTCAAGTAAATGACATGTCAAGCTACGCTGACCCATGACAGATTCTAGAAAATGATCTGAGAAAATGTAAGATTTTTATATGACAAATCTAGTTTATGTATTAAAACATAATTCTAATGACATGCAGTCTTCCAGAGAATTAGGAATTTAAAAATGCTGTTGTTGACATTAGTCAGACCGCGATGAAGTTTACTGGAAAGGGGTGATAGTATTTTTTTAAAGTTTCTTACTGATAATGGAATCTTATTGTAGAAGCTGACTCTGTGTACAAGGTTGTTAAATCTATTTGTCTGTAATTCTGACATGAATTTAGAAGGCTGACTAATTTAAGAAGCTAATTTTGAGAGGTAGAGTATGAGCTGTGAAACTGAAAATTTGTTATTCCTTAGATGTTTTTTTTTCTAGTTATTTAATAATTACGTTTGAAAGTCAAACTTTTTACTTTTCTAAAGCAAAAGCTCATCATTTTATTAATCAAGCATTTTGCCACATCCTATTGGGAAAGTTGAGATTTATGAAACATGTAAAATTTTAAAATTTAACAAAATGAAAGTGCTTTATTATACCATAATGAACAAGTTGATTTATTATGTGCAATTTAATTTAGTTGGGAAACGGACATAGAAAATATTGAAAAAGATAATGGGTCTACATTATGCCACCAATTTTTGCACAGGGCTTTTATCTTCAGCATGATATAAAAATGAAGATAAATATAGTGCATTGTAAATATTTCATTACTTGTAAGGGCAAGTTATGCTAAAAAGGAGTGACAGGAGCTTTGGGGATTTTAGTCTGCTTTTAAGGTTGCTGGATTTTTTAGGTTTTCACTTTCTTCTGGTAGTGACAAACTGAAGGGAGAAGTTAACATAAGGAACAAGTTATATATGCAAAGCAGTTTCATAGTCCTATGCTTTCTGATGCTGACTCTTTTTGCAACATCTTTTTAATATGTGATGATTTCAACAAGTTATTTCTCGAGAATTTATCAGTATTCAGAATGAATAATCGTATTATAGAGGAGCAGGAACTGGTCTGTATTTTTTTGCAATGAAAGGTATTTCTTGAGTAAGTTGTTTTCACTGTTATGGGTGCAGTTTTGACAGTACTTGTCCATGGTACTGAACAAAATTTTGTCCTCAGCAGTAGGGTCAGTTTGCAGTTTATTATTACGTGGGTGTGATATCTATTTGGTGTTGTTAAGTTTAGTTTGTTTCTTTCATAAAATAATGAATACAATCCTATAGTTACAGGTTTTGAGGTGTTATACTGCATACTGATGAGATTTGAACATCATTAAAAATCTCTGAATAAAACCTAAAACCAGGCAGCCACACATTCATGATTTGAGGGGAAGTAGAAGAGTTAAAAAGAAAAATGTATGCTTGACTCAGTTTTAGGGGTAGTTTTCACAGAGAAAATTTTGAGCAGGTTGCACTGATATTCAGAGCTTCACCCTCCGAAGTTCAGATATAAGTTCAGATATGACAGACATCCCAAATTTCTGGGAAGTCTTTAATCAGTGGATTAGCTAGATGATGTCCTTTTAATAATATCATGATAACCATATAAAAATTACGTTTAAATGTTAAATACATATGAATAATTTAAATAAAATTAACATAATAAAAGCTTTGAACTCTTTTTAGTTGATGGAATAATTACACTAAAAGAGAGGGAAATTACAAGGAAAAGCAGCAAGGGTCAGTGAAAGCTGATTGTAATTAGTACTGCTACCTTTGCTTCTGTGAAAGATCTTCTCATCCACTCAGTAATGTAGAACTCCCATTCATTTTTAATTTTAGTTTTAGCTGAATTAGAGCTTTATAAATGGTCTCTATACAAACAACATTTTTTCTTTTAGGAACAAAGCTAGCTGAAATATCCTATTTTTGAAATGACAATAGCACACAGCAGGCTATCTGAAATATTACAAAAATGCCTGAAAACTAATACTGAATAATATACTAATATAAAGTTGAGGTTTTGAGTCCTGGTGTCATTTTCATATTTTCTAGATAGCAAGGGTACTGAGTAAGTGATCTTTGTATTCTGGGGAGTTATTATAATGGAAGCAGGGCTATATTTCTCAGTTCTGCATGATTGCTGAACAATTAAAGCATCTTTTAAAAACATAGGTTACATTTTTCTCTGCAGAGGGACAGTGACTTCAAATATTATTGTATTTTAACCTCCAAGGACATTCCAGCTCTTAACTGTTCTTGACTGCTCAACTCAAGTAATACATAGTTGTATATAGAGACGTTATATTTTCATACAATATAGGGAAGAAAGGAAGAGATGAAGGAAGCAAGGAAGGAGGAAGGGAAAAAAAAAGAAAGGCAAAAGGTGAAGAAGAAGAAGAAAGAAAGAAAGAAAGAGAGAAAGAAAGAAAGAAAGAAAGAAAGAAAGAAAGAAAGAAAGAAAGAAAGAAAGAAAGAAAGAAAGAGAGAGAGAGAAGGGAAAACAGAAGGAAGGAAAGATAAAAGTAAAAGAGAAAAAAAAAGAAGAAAGGGGGAGAGAAAAGGGGGAAGAAAGGAGAGAAAAAAGGAAAGAAGAAAAGCACAATGAGAAAGGAAAGGGGAAAAAAGAGAAATGGAAAAAAGAAAGAAGAGAAAAGAAGAAAGAAGAAAAAATGGAGAGAGGAAGGAAGGAAGAGAGAAAAATAAGAGCAAAAGAAGATAGAAATAGAGAAAGGAAGGTAGGAAGGAAGGAAGGAAGGAAGGAAGGAAGGAAGGAAGGAAGGAAGGAAGGAAGGAGGTTGGACTCGATGATCTTGAGGTCTCTTCCAACCTAGAAATTCTGTGATTCTGTGATTCTGTGAAGGGAGGGAGGGAGGGAGGGAGGGAGGGAGGGAAGGAGGGAGGAGACAGAAAGGTGGCTAGAATAATGGCACTCACTATTCCAGAAACTGAGCTGTCTGCTTTCAAAATTCAGTTTTATATTTTATCTGTATTCTTGCAAAAGCAAAATAGGGAAGAGGGACAAGAGAATAAAAATGAAAAACATCACAAAGCAGTTTGTGGTGATTCAAGATTAAAAAAAAAAAAAAAAGAAATCATAAAAGTTAGGGACAAAAAGGTCAAGAAGCAGGGCAGTGTAAAACATGTCAGAGAAAAAGGCTCGGGTTTATTGAACTGGGACTGACAGACTTACATAGGGGCTTGTGAACATCTACATCCATAATGACATAGTTATGACACCTGCTGCTGTCACCTTACAACATGGTAATCTAATAACATTCCTTTGGCCCTGTCAGTAGCCAGCTAGAATAACTGGTAAGGTTTTGATGGTGTCAAGGTGATGTTTGTTCCCAAATTTGGCAGAGCTGTAGTGTACTTTAAAGCTTTATACATATATTATACTTTAAATAAGGATCACAGTGCTCTTTTGTGACTAGTTCCAAAGCAATCTCACTGCTATATAAAACATTTGTATTTATAGGATTTACATTGGGTAGCATTGTCAGGTCATGTAATACATTTGTAGATGAGCACAATATTTTATGGGAAGAAGTTAAAACATAAGACCATTTATTTGTTTTGATTATGTAAACAAGAAGTGTGTCTTCTAGAAACAATAAACCACCCATTCATTTTCATTATTTGTTAATGGAGCCCATAATGTATGAGGGACATATCATATTACTTGTACTGAAGACATTAAAATCAAACAGGTGACTGAATGTGACAGTAGAAAACTTCAAGTAGTGAACAGGGTAATAGGATGATGGATTTCATTTTCCTACACATTCCATTCTCTTTTCCATTCTCATCACATCCCTGGGGTATGTTCCATCTATTCATTTTCTTTGCTTTTCTTTCAAAATACCATTTTCCATAGTCTTCCTATTTTGTTATTTGTCAGCTGGCTTGGCTCCTTTCCTCCCTTGTTTCAAACAAGTTTAATGTTTATATTAAGATTCTGGTTTTATTTTACTCTACTTCTTTGTTCCAGAGTCCTCATTCATCCTTCACCATTAGATTAAAACTTCCATTCATCATCGTCATTCATTTAACCTAAACTTTCTTCCTAAGAGTTTTTTTTCCTGACCTTTTTTTGATAGATTTTTCCTTATGAGCATCGTAAAACTTCCACAGCACTTTTTTTTTTTTTTTTTCCAAATGTCATGCACATTTTCTGGTTTTCCTTTTCTGTGAGTGCCTTTTGTTCCTTATTGTCTCCGTATTTTAGTTTGAAAACATCCACCTCTTCAGAACTCATATAAAAATATGAGTTAAATAAAATCTATCAAGAGACACAAAATTCAAAATCTCTATTCTGTGAACAATTTCATTAAGCACTATAAATACTCTCATGAAAAATATTGCAAAGGTAAAGATTAGCAAAGCTGGAATACTATTTCTGTATCTTTCATGTCATTCATTCTTTTTGTGTTTGAGTTTTTCAGCCCTGTTTCAAATAGTATTTTTCTCTTTTATATTCTTGTACACAACCTAGTGATTTTTGGATTTTACAAATGTGTTTGATGTCTTATTCTATTTTCTCTTCACAGCAGAGACTTAGCCTGAATCGTTAGAATACTATATCACAGAAGAGGGAGAAAGTATGGTGTAGTGTAATTGCCTTCAAAGCATATTGCTAGATATTCAGAAAGGGCTCCAGGGAGAATATGAAATACTAAAAAGCAAGGGTCATTTTGATAGCAGTGAGTAAAATTATTTGTTCTTTAATACAAAGAGAGTCAAACTGCATTGGGCTGTTGCAGACTTGACAGAGAACCTGGGTCATTACAATCCTGTTTAGTTGCACTGCTGACCAGCTTTCCAGTTAAAAAGATATACTGAAGATCTCTTAGAGGAATGGCAGTTAGTTTACTTCACTCTTTTTCTTGATTGTGAATTTGTGAGCTTCATTTATGAAGAGCATGAAAGTAATGCTTAACAGAAATAAATGTCTGCACAGAATGTAATTTATTTCCTCCTTTGGTGGAAACAGATGGAATTTTGTTTTGTTGCAGTTATTGTGAGAGAAGAATAAGAACTACGAGATTGGTGTGGACAAGGAGATAACAAAGAAATATACTGATTTAGGACAGCAGAACAAATCGACTCAGAGAGTAATTATGATTGGTGCCTGATCTATTAATTATGGCCTATCATTCAACTAATCCTCAGTGAATTTTACGAATTTAGTAAAAGCCGTAAGTAACCAACCCAAGAAGTTCAAACTGAGTGATGGCAATCTGTACTTGACTCACATTATTGTGCCCCTGTCTAAGAAGAAAAAATTGCAATATAAAATGCATATAAATGTCTGCATAAAGCATTAGAATCAGTGCTGCCATGAAAAAAATATCTGGAAATTGAAACCACATTTCTGAACACAGAAATTTATAAACAGTGCAAAAATAAGATTATCCAAAATAAGTTGACAATATCTTGCAGCTTCAGGATGACAATTTCCCAAACATTTGAAACAAAGTCTAATGAATTACTTCTAGTACTAGAGAAAGCTCAAGTACTAGAGTACCATATGGTATGCCACTATAGTCTACTGGTTGAAGTTATCTCATTATTCATAATTTATATCATGGTAAACTGATGAGAGTAGAATCTGGTTCAGCATTGGTTAAATAGATAGGTAGTTCAAAAGAAGGAGTATAAATTAGAAATCCAGAAACAAAGTTTCATCCTTCTCAAGTTTCATCAGTTACCTGACAAGGGAGCTGACAGAGTGATAGAAAAGATTCCATATATTTATGTTCCTATCCTTTATTGGGCAATATATTTTTGCGTAAGAAGTAGTCTTCAAAACATCTTTTTTTTTTTTTTTTTTTTTTTTTTTTCCTGCATTACTCAGGCAGTGGATTCAAATTCATAGACAACACTTTGAAATGATAATTTTACACTACATTTCCTGGAACAATAGTAATTACTATGCTTGGACTTCAACCCCTATCACAATTAGTAGCCTAAGTTCTACTATTATTTTTAAGACTTTTTTTTTTTTTTGCTTTTTTTTTTTTTTTTCCCCTGTAGTACATGACTTTGATCTTACCATGCTTATGGTGATATGTTATAATCCCTCTGCTAAGTAAAAACCGTGGGCTTTGTTTTAACAAAAAAAATCAATTTTTACCAAAGTACACAAAGAAATTTGCATTACTTCCACTTAAATAAATGGGAAATGAGATGAAATACAAAATAGAGCACCTGATGTTCAATGGGTGTAAGTATTCCAAAGAAAAATATTGGATACAAATATTTACTCATGCATTTCAAGTAGGGAGGCTCAGATACAAACATGAAAGCATATGAAGATCATGTGACAATACATCAGTCATAGAATATTTCAGTTTTGTTTAAAAAATCTTCCAGCAAAATTTATCTCTTTATAATTCAAATGAGACTGCTGTATTTTTCTTACACCTGAGTAAATAAAACTTGGGCATTATTAGAAGGCATATCTTAATGTACCCAGTCATCAGTACAAGTGTTTTTACTATTATCAGTACAAATTCAGTTGTCTGCAATTACAAGCTGACTTCATGACTACTATTTTTGTAAATATTACACAGTAATATTATTCATACAAGCAATCCTTATACAAGCATACAAGCATTCCTTATGTATGTAGAAAAAAGTTTCCTTTCTTATATTCCACAGCAGAATTTTGTTCCCTACTTATCTGCAGGTCTCCGTCCTGAAGGTGGAAACCTTTGGAGCAAATGTGCTTAATTAGGGCTAAATCCCACACTGTTATAGAAAATGGGAGGTTGCATAAAATCATACGAAAATGTTAACATCCAAAAAACCAAAAAAGTTTAAGTTTGCATATGTAAAGTATTTAGGAACTTAACACTGCAAGGAAGATTTTTAAAGGCATTTATGAATCTGGAGATGCAGTTAGGCACCCAGCTTGAAATCTCAGAAGAGGCTTAGGTACTTAGAAACATGGGAAAACACTTGAAAACATCTAAGCTGGGATACTAGGTAGATAGTTGCTTTAGAAAGCATTCTCCTTTGTACAAAAGAATAATTTCTAAGCTATGTAGAGTACTGTACAGACACTGAGTATGTCCTGTCCCAATCAAAATCAAAAAGACCTTACGAGTGTCTTGTGAAAATCCAATATGCCTTATATTCACATAGCACTGTGGAATAAGATAAACTGCTGTGTGTACAGAATTGTTAGGAAAGAGATATAAGTAATTCAAGGGGAAAAAAAGAAAGAGAAAAAAAAAAAAAAGGATAACATAACTAGGAGAGTAGTATGAGGTATCAGAGGGAAAATATTTTAATCCTCATTTTCTGCCTTTTTTCAAATCAAAAGTTCAATGTATAAAGAGATGTAAATATTTGAGTTATGGTATTGTTCAGATATTGTTCAAATAATGAAAATGTTTTTAGGAATCAAGCATAGAATTAAAAAACAGTGTCAAGTAAGGTGGTCTGTTTTCTCAATGAAACATGCAATTTGAGGATTTATTGGTTTCAGTAGAATGCACAATTGGATTATATAAAGGAGATCTGTCAAAATTCAGATGTGGGTAAGAAAAAGTAAACTCTAAGTCTCAATTTGAACCACTGAAAATTCATCCCCTACTCTGGTGTGCTGACAAATATTTTGTCTTATGCCTGTGGTTTGTAGATTTAAGTGGTCAGTTTGAGGAGGAGTGCTTACATGTACTTACCTTAATATTATCTTTGTAGAAAAAACTATTTTCTTGAGATAAGCATTTTGTATCACTTTTTTTTTTTTTTTTTTTTTTAGGAGATACTGTATTTGTGAGTTGACTCTTAACTAGATGGTCTTTAGCTCAATTTTGTACTAACTTACCACTTACCACTTAAGCTTCATATCAGATTTTAACCTATGAGGTTGTACTGCCAATGCTAATACTTTTACATATTTTTCAAAACATAATGTAGAATCACATAATAGAGACATTAAAAAAAAATGTTCTAAAATCTTTCCTTGAGTATCTGCGTAAACAAGTTAGGCTGTTTGAGCACTGAAGACTCAATTTCCTTAGGCAGATAAAACTTCCCATGGTGTAACAAACAATATAAACTTACAGGATTTTATTTAATTAGACTCAGTACTTCAGTAAATTAAAATAAAGTGAGTATATTCCGGTATAGTTTTAAATCATCTATGATAAAAATTATCTGTGTAACTTCATAGAGGTACTTGAACTTATCTAATATTATGGAAATACGTCACATTGTTTTTATTAATTATTTTATTGAAAAAAAAAAAATTTGAAACAAAACCCTAGCATTCTTGAAAATATATATCCAGAAATATGGTCTTTTTATTGGCAGATTCTCAAAGTATTTTGGCTGATAACAGGGAACAGTCTTTCAAGTTATCACTTACAAGCATGGCTATCCAGACATTCCTTACTGAGAGTCAGACTGTGAGGTTGTAATGCTGTGGTGGTTTTACCGTGCTGGGCAGCTAAACCCCACAACTGCTCTCTCACACCCCCTCTTTTAGATGAGGAGGGGGAGAAGTAAAGCAAAGAACAACTCACGGGTTGAGATAAGGATAATTTAATTAAAGGGAAATAATTATAATAATTAAATAAAGACTACCATGAACTAAACAATTTAACTAAAGGGAAATAAAAAGGGAAGGGGAAAAAGGGAGAGGGAAAGGGAAAAATAAAAAGAAGGGAGGAAAACAAACAAATAAAATAAATGAAGGCTATATGGAAGTGCAGAGGAAAGAAATTACTCTCTACTTCCCACAAATGAGCGATGATTGACCACGTCCTTGAAGCAGGGCCTCAACACACGTAGCTGGTGTTTGAGAGGAAGACCGACGTTTTCCGAACTAGAGCCCACCCCTCCCCTCTTCTTCCTGTTTCCACCTTTTATTGCTGAGTGTGACATCACATGGTATGGAATATCCCTTTGATTGGTTTAGGTCAGCTGCCCTAGTGATGTTTCTCTCCTCACTTTTTGCCCACCCCCTAGGAGGGTTAGAGAGAGGCCCAATGCTGTGCCACCGCTGCTCAGCAGTAGACCCAACAGTGGTGTGATAACACTGCTGTTCCAGCTACAAGTACAGAGTATGGCACTGTATGGGCTGCTGCAGGGAAATTTAACATTCCAGCCAGACCCAGTACAAATGGACATAACGTAATATTGTCTAATAATAGCTCACAGTCTTAAAGTGTCTGCTGCATCCTCACTCATTCTTTTGTTTAGTAAGATGAATCAAAAGAGTTTTCCATATAAGAACAAATGTAATGTGAGTGGGATCCTTAATTTTCGTTGTTGCTGTTATCTTCCTCCTTTTTTAACCAAAAAAAAAAAAATTGTATTACCTTGATGGTGACATTACTTTCAATTTCTGCAACTTCCATCTCTCCCACTTGCAGCTAGTTAACAATTCCCTGAGCATCCTTATCAGCTATGGACAGCAACTACAGCACTGTGCAGAGTTGCTTAGGAACAACATTGATGATCTTTGACAAGGTGGTTCACAGCTGCAACATGATAGTCCCCAAACTCTCCTGCTTCCCTCAGAGGAAGGAAAAGCAGAGTTTGAAGATGCTTTCCAAATCTGACTGTGAAGAGGGTATATACATTTTTGGTTTTCATCATCTAATCTCTTTATTGTTGGTAAATAGCAGCGTAAGAGTTGTGACCTTTCTATTGAAAGCACAGTAGTATTGAAAAATCTTTAGTAACAACTCCTTTTAACAACTTCATAACTTAAATACCAATGTATCTTGTATACTTTACAGAATTGAGAATTTTTATTTTTTCTATTTTTTTTTTTTTTTGGGGGGGGGGTGGATTTGGTTATTGATGTTTATATCATTTAATCATTTCCATGTTAAGACATGGACATCAAGAACTGGGGACAGGCAAACCTAGACAAGCAAAGAATATAGACTTATATACAGCTAAAGATGCAACTTATATATAGTTATATACAGTTAAAGATGCAACTGTTTCTGGTGTTTATTTGTTATATATATTTACATAAAAAATTACACAATATTTCCATTGTAAACTCTCCAGTGATAGACAATTTAGTTGGTATCAATAGCATTACTTTTTTTTTTTGCATGAGGATAGAAAACTTCAAAGGCTACTAAAAGAAGCTTCCCTTCAAAACTTTATAGTAAATTATAGTATTTCATAATAACTTTATTATAACTATAATTTATAATTATAGTTAATTATATAGTAAACTTATAGTAAATCTATCCTTGAACTGGCTTAATGATTTGGCAAGCTCAGTCTTTTTTGTTCGTTTGTTTGTTTCATTTTGTTTTTTTTAACAAGTGAAAGGAAATCTAAACTTTTTATCTTTTTGCTTGTTAACACACAAATCAACATATAGGATGTTTCAAAAGTGCTGAGTTTTGGATATGAAAGCTTCATACAAAAATGTGCAGTCTATGATATGTATCCTGTATTTGTGGACCATGTGCTACTTCTGCCACCTCTCTTACGGCCAGTTCTCTTTAATATCTTTATCAATGATCTGGATGAGGAGATCGAGTGCACCCTCAGTATGTTTGCAGATGACACCAAGTTAGGTGCGTGTGTTGATCTGCTCGAGAGTAGGAAGGCTCTGCAGGAGGATCTGGATAGACTGGACTGATGGGCTGAGGCCAGCTGTATGAGGTTCAACAAGGCCAAGTGCTGCACCAGGTCCTGCACCAGGGGCACAACAACCCTAAGCAGCGCTACAGGCTGGGAGATGAGTGGTTAGAAAGCTGCCTGGCAGAGAAGGGCCTGGGAGTGATGGTGGATAGTCGGCTGAATATGAGCCAGCAGTGTGCTTAGGTTGCCAAGAAGGCCAACAGCGTCCTGGCTTGTATCAGAAACAGTGTGGCCAGCAGGGCTAGGGAGGTGATCGTCCCCCTGTACTCGGCTCTGGTGAGGCCGCACCTCGAGTACTGTGTTCAGTTTTGGGCCCCTCTCTACAAGAAGGACATTGAGGTGCTTGAGCGAGTCCATAGAAGGGCAACGAAGCTGGTGAGGGGTCTGGAGAACAAGTCTTACGAGGAGCAGCTGAGAGAGCTGGGCTTGTTCAGCCTGGAAAAAAGGAGGCTCAGGGGCAACCTTATCACACTCTATAGGTACCTTAAAGGAGGCTGTAGCGAGGTGGGGATTGGTCTGTTCTCCCACGTGCCTGGTGACAGGACGAGGTGGAATGGGCTTAAGTTGCACCAGGGGAGTTTTAGGTTGGATATTAGGACGAACCTCTTTACTGAAAGGGATGTTAGGCATTGGAATAGGCTTCCCAGCGAAGTGGTTGAGTCACCATCCCTGGAGGTCTTTAAAAGATGTTTAGATGTAGAACTTCATGTTATGGTTTAGTGGAGGACTTATTAGTGTTAGGTCAGAGGTTGGACTAGGTGATCTTGGAGGTCTCTTCCTAGATGATTCCGTGATTCTGTGATTGAGGAAAAGGTAGCTGTTTAAAGGCTGCCAACAAGAACATTGTTGCTATTATTCATTTAACCTATGGTTTCTTTCATTGAAAATTTCCTCAAACTTTTGAAAAGTAATGCATTAAGTTATTCATGGGTGAAGCACTATTGCTAGTCATGCTAGTGAGCACTTCAGCATGGTTCAGTCTGTTGCTGTACAGCATGGCTACAGCAGCCTGTCTCCTCTAGGGACAGTCACAGCTGCGGATCATAGATGATACTGACTAGTTGTGTCTGGCACATTCAGCTGATAATTTCAGAAGACACTTCATCTTACAAATGTAAGAAAAAAACATAGTTGTGGGAGAGAGAGAGATGAACCAGTTTAGTCTCAGTTCTTGAGGAGAAGGGAGAAGAAAGAGTGCTGTCTCACTGGGAGAAGGAATGTGAGCTGCCGCCAAGCTGTGTGATGGGCCTGGATGGGTCTTTGAACAACCTGGTCTGGTGGGAGGTATCCTTACCACTGTCAGGAATGTTGGAGTTAGATGATCTTTAAAGTCCCTTCCAACCTAAAGCGTTCTGTGATTCTATGATTTTATGAGCTTTCCCTGTTTCACTATGTAGCCACCACATTTAGTGTGTAGTGTTTGCTACATCCTTGCAAAGGAATGAAATAGATAGAGAGAAATGTGCTAATGATGGCATTAGGAATACTAGGCAGGAGCTGCGGATTTAGATTCACATAAGTGGATCTGAAAGACATCAATATCAAAAGACTGAAAACAGGTTGGTTCATCTCTTATTGTCAATGCTGTACCTTCTGCCTCCAATACTTATTTTCCATCTCACTAGCTATATTTAAAAGTTCTTTTTTTTTTTTTTTTTTTTTTTTTCCAGAGAAAAATCCAAATACAGCAGAAAGGTTTCCTTAAATAAGCCTTTTTAATGTATACAATCCTCTTCTCAGTCCCTATGTTTGTGTGCATATTGCTACAGAATGTGTAGATTATGTTTTAGGTGTTTTTTGTTTGCTTGTTTGTTTGTTTGTTTGTTTAAAGAAAACGATCAGGACATACCATAGAAAAGAATGATCAGTGCAAAATCTGGAGACGGAACCCAAACTTATTTCTCTTCCAGATGCTAACCATCTCTGTGAGGTATTTATCTGCCCTGATTTACTTCTCCAAAAGTTAAATCCTTCTGAGCTAGTCATCCTTGTCCCACTTAAGAGGCAATGAAGAGAAGAAGGCATCTGGAGGTGCTCATACCTCTCCACTGAGTATAAAAGAAATTTATTATTATTAGCAGAGGCATTAATTTAAATTTAAATATGTAAATTCTAGGTAAAACATATGAGAGAAATCCCAACCTCTGTGTTTAATGGTTTGGTCTAGTCACCTTGTTCCAAACTGCATAACTTCAAAAGGCCAGTAACATATTCCTTTCAAAGATCGTAGCAGAGTACATGCTTGGGATTTGATGAGAATTTCCACTTTATATAAAAAACAGTGTTTTCTACATTTAAAGTCAAGCTATATATAAACATAACTTCTTTTTTTTTTAACCCACTTCAATGTTTTTGCCAATTTTTTGACCATTTCCAATCAAAACAAAGCAAAACACTAATTTAGAGAAAATATAATGAGTATATATATATATAAAAAATATAGTGTTTCTGTTATTTCAGAAGAAACAACTGGAAAACCAAAATAAACATTTAGTTAAGCATTCACTGAAATTTTGTGTGTTAAGAAGTCTTTCTCCAAATATCAATGCTTTTGAATAAACATATGGAATTCATGAAGACCTCAACTTTAAAGTGATGCAAACCAGTCCTTTTATTCTGAATGGGAAGACTAGAGACTGATTCAGTGTTTGTTTTCAAAGTTCCTCCAAACAAACCATTATTCCACAATGGAGTGCTGTCAGGCACATTTCCACATGCCATTCTATTGTCTTCCAGGAGTCAGACCTCAAAACTGTAGTTATGTATTGCCAATATGTATCTCTGAAGCAGACTGAAAATCTTAGAGACGTACTGAAACCTAAACTAAATTTCACCAGGGACACTCTTCTTATTGCAGTATTCATTTTCATATTTAATTCAATCGTATGTTACCATTTTCTTTCACTTAGAGCTGCCTCCAGACTGGAGCATTGCAGAGGCTTGAGGTTCATGAGAGAGGATTATGGTTAAGACAGCTTCAGAGTTTATATCTTTCTCATTTGCCTTATGAACTTTGTTAAATTCTCTGCAAATTATACCAATCTCTCTGGTGAGGAAATTCTGTAATTTGATATGAAATCCTGTTATTGACAATGATTTGGTTTAAATCATTTTAGTTCATCTCCATGTTCTGCTTTTTCAGATCAGCAAATCTGAAATTTACTAGCAAGTACAGTTCTATACCAATATGAAATAACACATCTGTAGGGTTTTATGAAATTATGTTGCTATACACTTTATTTTTCTTTCTTTTTTTTTTTTTTTTTTTTTATTAAAAGAGATGAATAAACTGCAGGAGAAATAATATTCCTTTTTTTCCCCTAGACTGGGTTGCTTTGTCATAAAGTTCCAAACAGGTTCTAAAGCAAAAGTGCCATCCTGCTTCACTACAGAAAGTTTGGTTCTCCTTTGATAGGCATCAGCAATTTTTCATGATTTGGGGAAAATAATGTTGATTTAATTGTATATCTTATACATTTCTATATCTTATACAGTTATTGCATAATTGTATAATCTTATATATAGTTATATATAGTACCTCTCTGATTTGCTGACCCAGTAAATGCTTTTTATAAGCTTGAGGGATGATGATGTTCTGGAACCTTTGCCCTTTGAACAATTCCTTCTGTAAAGAGTTGCTTATTTACATATACATTTCTGAGACTGAAAATAATATTTTCAATCTGCCAACCACTTTTCCACTCTCTTAAGAAACAAATTGTGAACAGGGACTCATGGAATCTGTCTGGAGAGAAATTATTTAGCTGAGTAGTTGGTGGAAACTGAGAAATAGATTATTTCCATTTTAGTTGTCAAGTAGAAGAAATAGAAATCTGAACTACTTCTCTTTCAAGAGAGGAGGCCAGTAGTGACTTGTGTTCTGCTGTGTGGTAGGTTGTATGTTGAGAAAGAGACAGTGCAGATTTTTTTCTGGATCTCAAACAAAAGGCCCAACAACAAATGGCTTTATAAATTAGCACCTTTAATAAGACAGAATAGCTATAAAAACTTACATCCTTTTGGATGCTGGGAACTGTGTGTTCATACAGCATTAGATGGACCCCAGATGGATTTTCCTGTGCCATGCTGCACAGACCATCTCCATAGGAGAAAATTATCCTTTTTGGTTCTTCAAGCTATTATACAATTTTATTTTTATTTTTATTTTATTTTTATTTTTATTTTTATTTTTATTTTTATATTTTTATTTTTATTTATTTATTTTAACAACAAACCAACTTTATTCATAAAGTTCTCATGAGAAACTCTTTCTGTGCTTTTAGAAAAAGGCAAAACTATGAAAATGATGTAATCACTAATACTGAGGGGGATCTGCCTGCAGGCTTCTCTGATACATTGAGTTAGTCACATTTATCCACAGAGAAGGGATTTGTGCAACACAGCACAGCGTGAAGGTTGGATGTGCAATTGTCTCCCAGGCACATTCACTACAACAGGATTGTGTTGCAAGATAGAAGGGCAATATATCTGTTATCAAATTTTCTTCACTATAGTGTAAAAATCAATAACTTATTTACTAATTGTTTACATAATTTGATTAGAGAACTATAAATTATAAAAGTATCAAGAACTTTTGCAATTGGACTCAGATAATGCCAAGATAAGGTGAATGTTTCAGTTAAATATCTAGAAGTTTCTAGAAGTTTCACAACAAAGCATCAAGATTTCTTCCCATATAAGATAGGAGAAAAGGCATTAGGAAATTTCCTCTTTTTTTTTTTTTTTTTTTTTTTAATGTGATACTTTGATAAAAGAAAAAAAAAAGCCAGAAAATATAACCATTGATTTCTTATTCTGAATTATTTTTTTATACATGTAGATCAAAAATTTGAAATGAAATGACATGAAATTGAAATTAAATTTCAGTTGTTTGTTCTGAATTGCTTTGGGAGTTCAATTTAAGGCAGTTTTGACATTTTCCTTATGTGCAATGGAGGATATATTTAATAAATAATGCTGTGAGAGAACCATTTCATCTTATGATGAAAGGTCATATTGCAGCCATTGCTATTCAATTATTTTTTTGACTGAGAAAGACAACTAGAAAAATTAATAGCAAAACATCCTTCAATGTGTATCAAGCACAAAAGATATAACATCTGCTATGGAAGGTCCTTAAGTTACAGAGTGCTGAAAGCTGAAGAGTTATAGTAATGGAAATATCTCTGTATTCTTGCTTTTTCATATGTTATACTCTTCTTCATTTGTTTCTAGCTACTGATAGAGTCAGGACATTGAGCTAAATGGATTCTTCACCTGATCCTGAATGAACACTCATGTTCTTAACCAGTGGAAATGACATAGATGTGGCTTGGATCAGTCTTAGAATAGAGAAATAAAATGTTTTATACTTTTTGTTCCTGAATTTTGCTACAGAACCATGGGCAATGGATAAAAGATAGATATTCTTAAAGTATCAAAGGGTTAGAGGGTCAAAAAATATCATAGAGATATAAAACCTTGCACATAGGAAAATACCTGCTTTAAACTCACAGTTATTTGTTACATCTTTTTTTTTTTCTTTTTTTTTTTTCTTTTTTTTTTTTTTCTTTTTTTTTTTCAGCTATTTATATAATCAAAGGTCATAATCTACAAGGTGCTAAGAATTTATGTCAGCTTCAAAACACTTAATAAGTATTTCAATGGAAGATGCATAAATGCTGCAACACCCATGACTGCTGAATACCTTGTAGGATTTAATGTTATTCACTTGATCCAAAACCCATGGATCAGAGATTCAGATTTGACCTTAGAGACCTTTGCCTCAAGCTTAAGTATGAAGATCTCTAGCAAGATATTAGCCAGGGCAACAGTTATTTATTCCATCTTGAACTGCAGGGCTTTAAAACAAACTCCATGGCATTGCAGCACAAATTCCTGCAATACAAGCATTGCTATCAGTATCTTATACAGAGATAGGGTGAAAAAATCAAAAGATAGAGTTTTGCTTTATTTACTGAAACATAGATTCATCGTGAGTTAAACAGTAAGATAACAGACTCTGACTTCTAATGTAACAGGTTTATTCTGTCCACAGATTATCAAAAGGAAACCCTTTTTAGAGATCAAATAATACCAAATAAATCAAATAAAATCTCCTCTTGTAGGAGGTGCTGTAGAGGTTGAGTCACACATCCTTCCCTGAGTATTTTACAGATATTGGTTATAAGCAACACTGGAGTAGAGAATTTGCTGAGTTTCTTACAGTTAAAAGCAGAAAAAGTTGGCTTATTTTTTTTCCTTACCTAAAAAGTCTTGTTAACTCAGAAACTTCCAGGTAACCTTGAAAAGATGTCACACATTAATAGTATCAGAGACTATGACGGCAAGAGCTGATGTAACTAATTTTGGACTGGTATAACAACGCTATTCAGAGCAATAAACTTTTTTTCTGTTGGTTGATCTGTTTACTATAACAGTCATTGAAAAATGTGCCATATATTACATCCAGGTAGTATAAAGTACTTTTAAACTGATAATTCTACCTATACTTTAGGATTGTCCTGCTTAACTGTATTAGGAAAAGGTCATCTGTGTTATAAATGGATATAAAGAAGAAATACTTAGTTCTATAACAAGAATCTGTCAAACAATCTGATAAAATGAATAAGACTCATATGAACCAACAGCATAATTATTATTATATGCACTCCTATTCTAACTTGCTTTTCCACATTAAAATCCATCCGTCCCAGTAAAAAGGCTTTATTAGGCTCCTCCCATACATGATGACCATTAGCTGAAGAATTTGTTTAACAAAAAACAAATACTTTTTTTTTTTTTTTTTTTTAATGTGAGACAGGAATGACAATACTCTGAAAGTCCCAGGAGTAGGACTGGAAGAGAGTAGATTATATTCTTAGGTTTTATTCCATTTAAGAGCATGTAGCAGCTTTGTTGGCATGGATGCACTGCATGAGTGACTTTGTTCATATTCACAACTCTTTCTGGGAAGTAAGTGGCTTAGTAAACAGTAATCATGCAATGTGTGTAAATATGTATTGAGATTAAACAGAAACATTTCTCATTGCTTTATATACGTTATTGATTAAAAAAAAAAAAAAAAGTGTTTTTTTCTGGTGGCATTTACTCTTATGGGGACTTTAAACCTTTAAACTTAAGTAAACCAGTAAACTTATGACTGATTTCTTTTTATAAATGAGAGATAATTTTCCTTATCTCATATATAAATAGTTCTCTATTTTCTCTATTTTATGATTTCTTCTCTGTTCCTCTTGAATTACACACTTTTTGGAAAAAAAAAAAAAAAAAAAAGAGGGCAGAACTCATGGGTGTCTAAGTATGACCCTAGATAAGAAGATCAGATAGTCATGTCTAGATTCAGGTGAGTTAACTCAATTTCAAGACTCATTGATTGCAATAGGAACTTCAACACTAGCTCACAGGTAAAAATCTGCATGCACACACAAAAAACACGTTCAATTTGGACTTGAATCCCATTCCAGGACAGCAAAATAGACTGACCATTGTATCAGAATGGTGACTATTTATTTATTTATTTATTTCAGATTTGGGGCACTGTATATTGGTCTAATACAATTTAACTGTTCCTTATTCCATTTTCAAGCTTCTTTCCCCAAGGTGCTTCTTCCTAATTGCATTGTCCACTGAGAAAGAGTGACAGTATGTTTCTCAGGAGAAGGACATAGAATCTATTGAACAAGTCACCTCAGAACTTAAATTCATGTACATTCTCATTATGGTTATATTACAGTCACCTCTGTACACTTCTTTAAAGAGTTTATACTTTCTGTCAACCTCTGCAAGAAAGCATTATATATATATGTATAATATTCACCTGGATGAATATTTTTATGCTAATTGAATAGAAAGAAGGAAAACAAAGAATTCACAGCTTTTAAACCTTCTGTCCTTGCTAGTGCATTTTAGAAACAGTGAAAACACAGCTGAAATGATATAAATATATGATATATGATATATATGATATAATCCAAGATATAAAACAGTGTTAGAAGAAAAAAATATTATATATATATATGCATATATGTGTATCTATGTAGAGGAATATTATGGACTTGTATTTCAAACTAGTGAAATGAAATTGAGCAATTATAGCAAGTAAAACTAAAGAAACCTATGTACAGGACATTATATTTTATGATAAAAGGCCACCAGAGACTATTGGGGAAACTATACTTACTGATATTAAAAAAAAAAAAAAAAAAAAAAAAAAAATCCTGAGCATTTTTTTCTAAGCAGCAATGTAGATAATTCATGGAAAATTTAATTTTTTCTACCCATGTTTGTGTTTGGAGGCAAAGCCCACCAGAGCCAATGGAAAGGTTTTCAATTTGTTCAGTGGGCTTTTGATCAGATTTCTAGTTATGTCTTACAGTATATAATCCATGATTTCTTTGTCATTATTTCATAAATTTAAAATAAATTATTCTGATGAGTACTAGAGCATTGAATTTTTGTCACATGAATTCCAAAGTAAAAATTTTGACCTTCTTTCCTTGTCAGAAAGGAAGGCAACTCTCTCATGATAGACTGGTGGAAATGTTAATGAAAGAGCTGAAAACACTGCTAGAATGTATTTATTATTATTTTAAAATGTTAAATGTGTCATGGAAAGGTTTGCTTACTTTATGTAATCCACTTGAATATGTGTGTCTCAGTCGTCAGTTTGGAACATATCAATGTGTAAGAAATGCAAATACTTTTTAGGGCTGAGGCAAACTCTAATAGTTAGATGCTGTGCAAGCTTCTGAGACTAGACACCGTGACGATTTTGTAGGCATCTCATTAACAAATTGTAGCTGCAGCATGCTCTGCTTTACTTATTTATTGAAGAGATAATGGGAAATAACTGGTTTCTTTGTGAAGTCATAAATAATATGACAGAAGGATATTAAATGCACTGAGATGTGACAGAAAAGCTAAAAACTTGTGGGGTTTAGTGTTTTATCGTGCCAGTTCTCTTTTACCAGTACATGTAAAATGAACAGATATGTTTTAGCCGTTTTTGTGAACAATTATCAATTTAGTGTGCTAGCTACTGAAATGTAGGTGTCTTAAAACATAAACAGTATCTGTTTTGCTATTTTGCAGTAATATTCAGATGTCACTGAAGAATAAATCTTTTATTTTTCATGTCTTTTTATATTATCTTATTTTTATTTTTATTTTTATTTTTATTTTTATTTTTATTTTTATTTTTATTTTTATTTGTCTAGAGATAGTCTTTCTGTCTTTCTTAATTTTTAAATTCCTGATATGAAACAATGGTTTTACATAGCATGAACATTTCTGACATTCATTCTGTGAATACTTTGTTCTCAGTGGGAGTCCTGTCCTGAAACTGCACACAAACATGCATGTGGTCCTCAGTGTTTTGCACACTTGATTAAAATAAAAGCCAGCTCTTTTTTTCCTTTGTTGTACATGCATGTGTGTGTGTGTGGTTGAACTAAAGAGAAAGTTTTATTGTAGTATTTAATTCCAGAAACATTCCTGAGTAGTACTGTCCCCTCTTCTTGTCTTCATTGCTGTTCTTTTCACTCAGAGTTACTGTGTGGTATACTATGAATTTCCTCAGAGACCACGGTGATTATAAAAGTAGCAATCTCTTTGGATACATGAGTTAGTCTTGAGAGTGTTTGTGAATATCCTGACCCCATAATTAGCCTAAAATTGACTCAGCTTTTAGTACAAAGCTGATATTGAAGACAGAGCTAAATAGCAATGCAGCCTGTTCTACTTAGGTCTCTATACACTGTCTAACTTCATGGTACCCAAGCAACTATCCTCTAAACATGCTTCTGCAAGTTGAAATTTTTTTTTTTCCTTCAACAATATGAACTCCTCAACTCCTCCAAGGTTGGTATTATAAACATTGTTACAGCAGGCAAGTGTTGAGGTCACCAATGTATGGATCTCTGACACTACCTCAGTGTGAATTTTGTCTATGCAAAATATTTTACAGTTTTATAGAATCCATTACCACAGCATCTAAAGACTAAGCTCATCTTCTGAAGGATAACCTTTTTATTGGAGGACTTCCAAGCATCTTCATATGGGATGCTGAACCTTGCTGCTTGCTTATCCCATTTACATCAGTTTTACAGTCATGTTAATCCATTGTTTCAGGAGCTACTCCGAGTTTACAATAATGTGAAAGTAGAATGAAGCCTGAACTGTCATGCTTAGCTTTGCCAGCAAAGTATATTTTTAATTATTTTTGAAGTAGCAGGATGCAGGAAACAGGTGAAGCAATTTCTAGTACAATTCAAGTGATATATATATATGAAATCTAAGGATAGATGCAGTTTACATCAACAATTCCAACTACTATGTTCTGCTTATTATTGCAACTTATATTTTCTTTTCAGGGATATCAGTGCCTTAATGACTTAGGAAAATGAAGAGTGAGTTTTCCACTGAGCAATAGAGTGATGAATTGAAATTCCCAGGATCTTCAAAGATACTTTTCTGTTAAACTTTCTATTTTTGTTAAAGTACAATTTAAAAATAGAAATTGTCAATGCTGAAAAGGAATTATCACAGAGTCACAGAATGTTAGTAGGGGTCTCTGGAGGTCGTCTGATCCAATGCCCCTGCCCAAGCAAAGCCACTTACTTAGAGCAGGTTGTATCTATACTACATTTGTGAAAAGCAGAGAAAAAAGCTTCTTTGATTGTTCAAATAACCGAGAAGCCATTGGACAAAATGTCACAGTTCTAAAAAATATATAAATAAAAAATAAAAATATGGACACTATTTCTCATAAATTTTAGAAAACTTTGGAAATATGGAAGTGCACCATATGAGATACACTCTTTTTTTTTTTTTTTTTAATAGTAAAAAGGACAGTTTATTGTTCCTGAAGTCCATTCCTGCTATCTGTTTCATAGAAACCACTGTTACTTTTTTTTTTTCTTTTATTTATTTATTTTTTTTTTTCACTGAGTCTAGTTTCTTTCCAACTCTTACAACAGCTGCACTTTTTCTCTACATAGGACAGAGGCAAAATAGCTGTGTACAGCTTGCAGCACCTCTTCATTCCCACAGACATTTGATGTCTGTCATCAAGCGTGGAATGACTAAGGATTTACATTTCAGATTATCTTTCAGAGAAAAAAAAAAATTCTCTTGAAATGTCAATTTTCCAATGCAAAGAAGCCATGGACTTTTCACACAAAATCCATTTTTTTTTTCAAGAGTTTCCAAGAAGTTATGTCTTGAGCCTATTGTTACTGTAATACATTAAAATAGTCAGAATACAACCCCAGGGCCTAATTTTGATACTATATGTCACTGTAGCTTTTTCAGACTGGCTGGGAGGTCTCTGAGACAAAGAGCCTTTAAAAGATTGTTTCTATCAGCAACCTGTTCAATTAACCAGCCATACAGGGAAAATGGAGAATAAATGAACATCCTTGCTTAGAGTTCAAGTAAAAGAGGTAATAGATTAGATCACTGTCGTATTTTGCCACAAGTGGTTTGTGGTAGAATAATTCTGCATTCATTACTTTACATGTTTTACTGTTGCAAGCTATTTCACCAATATTTCCAAAAGATAAGTTTGAGGAAGAATGAGCCTAATATGGTCTGGTAAATGCTGGGTCAATTTTTCTTGAGAATACATGTATACATGGATACTGGATACATGTATACATTAAAATACCATATAGTAGATATAATTATCAAAAGCAATAGAAACACATTATCAAGTGTTATATCCATACTATATACCAGACATATATCAGGTATGAAATGAATTTTTGTTATCCTTTTTGCCTCTTCTTTCGAGATAGGCATTATAGATCCAGATACCAATATTCACATTGCTGACTAGCTTAATCCTTTGGGTAGCTATAGATATAATATAAATTAACCAAAAAAAAAAAAGGAGAGAGAGAGAGAGAATAAAACATTATTTTTTTTTTTTGTGTCAAGTTCTATTATAGCTTAAAAGCATTAAGTCCATAGCATCCCTCAAATTTTTACTTGTTTAAACCCAGTGAAGGATTTTTTTTATTTTTTTTTTTTTATATGATGTACTAGAGTGTGATAAAGACCTTTCAACCTTGAACCACTTTGTCAGGATAATCGTAAAATTATAAGGGTCAATTTTAAATTCAATAGAAATAAGTTCTACACTTACGTTTTCTCAGTTATATATAGAACAGAGCTTGAACAAACAAGTCAAACACTGTAATTAGGCCATTCAGCTAACTGGTAGGACCATTCTGTTCTGTCTCCATTCTCCAGACAATATCTGATTATCAGGCAACATATCACATATCACTCTTTCTCTCTTACTGCAACATTTTCACATTGTATAAATATTTATTAGAAAAAGGCCCTAATTATGAAGGTTTCCTCTTTGCTTTTCTAGTGCCATAAATGACTGCATACAACAGGACAGAACTGTTCCATTAGACAAGCCTGACACCTTGTACTCTGGTGGGAGGAGGAAACAGCTGTTCATTTCACAGAAGCTTAACCTAAAGGGTGTTCTGACACCATTTTGTCCTTGTGAATATTATATTCTAGAATATGAATATTCAGAAATGCTTTTTTTTTTTTTTTTTTTTTTAGAAGGTGGTCTGTGTATAATGTGTTCTTACTTTTATATCCACTTATATTCCCAAATGGTGTTATATCTTTCTCCCCATAAGATATGTCTATTCTTTGCAAAGCAACTAAGACCTTTGCTAACTTTTACCTGAGTAGCTTGTAGCTCCTCAAGCAACTATCTTCACGAGACTACACTGTTACATACTTAGTTCTTTCTGTGCCAAGATACCTTAAAGTTAATGCAGTGCCTGATTGAATTTTTCTTCCTTACACATATTTTAGAGCTTATTGAAAATGTAGAAGATACGTTTCATTTATAACAAATATTTGCATAGCATGTGTGTAAATATGTGTTTGTTTATGTGTACTTACACATAGTATAGATGTCGTATATATAATCATATAAAAAGATATATGCAATCATGCTATATATTTTAGCAATACACCATGCACGTACTTCAATATGTTCAAGAGCATTCAAATTGTGAAAAGTGCTACAGCTCATTTTTGTCAAACTGCATCTTATTTTTGTCTGCTACAGAAACAAATCCTTTTTCTGAGCATTTTATTTTTGTCTCACTTAATTTCAGTAAGACTTCTTGCATATGTAAGTACTCAAAATGTAAGGGTTGCTGTTTCTAGATTCTGACTCAGACACTAGCTAAATAGTAACATCTCTACCTTGAATCTCTCTCTTTTCTTTTAAATTGGCAGGAAGCCCAGAAGTTTTCTTCATCTAAGGCATGTTCACAATTTTTAGCCTACTTTCATGCTAATTTGATCTTCTAATCATAAAATTAATCAAAATCTTTCCTATTGTTTAAAACTAAAGATAACATTTTTACAAAATCATTTTAGAATATTTTGACTATAAATTGACTATTAATGACAGAGAAATAATTACAGTTAAAGTTGTGTCTCATAGGCAAATGGTAAGTAAACTATTAGCTGATCCAAAGCTAATAAGCTAATAAGTAAATATCCCATTGACTTCAGAGAGTTACAGATTAGACCTCAATAAAAAATCTTTACTAGAAAGAGATTTCAGAAAAAAGAAAAATATATGTAGCTTTAGAAGTATGAGTTGTATCACAGTCAGTCTTCAGCCATAATAATTGGTTTGATTTGAGGAAAAAATATAGAAAATGTTTGACAAAGAATGATTTATTCTTCTGCACTTCCCTTTAAAATTATCTTGTCCTTGTAAATATTATATCCTAAAATACAAATTTCCAAAAATTACAAAAGCAAATATGCTTTTTTTTTCAAAGGTAGTCTGTCTTCCTCCTTTTATATTCAGATTATTGCTTCTATGGCATCCTGTATAACATCAAAATGCAGGACTGTATGAAGCTGATCATGGAAATTCAGTTCTGGAAAATTCAAAAGAGAAAAGTCTTTCCAGGTGGTATAATGTTCCCAACTGGTGAAGAAAAAGAATAGTAATTTCAGAAGAATTCAAGATGGTTAAGTGTAGTTGAACATTAAGTTCCCTGAACAAGCTTTTTTTCATTAGGTCATGAAATATCCAAGGGGGTTTTGAAAATTGCTGAGTCTCTTCCCATGCTGACATGAACTGGGGAGGAGACCTGGCTCAGTGCGCAGCAGCACGGCAAGGTAATGAAAAGGAAGGCGTCACCAGGTGGTGCTCTTGTCCACCGTGGTCCATGTTCCTGGTGCTTTGTGTGTGAGCATATGTTTAGTCTTGGGAAGACATGTAGACCTGATTTAGATTGGGGTTATGCTTGAAGAAAGTTCCCATTTTCAATCGGGTTCTAATCAGAGGACATTCCCAAGAAGAATTTGCTTTCCAGAAGCCAGTTAGATTCCAGGTTCGAGGTTCATGGGGGTGGAAGGAAAAAATATTACTTTCAGTGTATATCATTACATTTCTTTCAGCAAAGAATGCTATTTTAACCTTAGTTAAATGAGGAGAAAATGTTAAAGAGTAACACTGGCTTTAGTAGAGGAACAATGGAAGCCTAAGATGCGTGTCTGTTTTTAGTAGAATGATGTCACTAAATATTTGTAAGGCCTGTTTTAATGTTCAGTTCTTTTGAAACACTGTAATTAAGCTGTAAAAAAAAAAAAATAGCAATGTCAACTATATTGAATTCTGCAAGAATCCCAGAGAACTGTTCCATGAGCAATTTTAGGTGTTGACTTACTCATCAATCATATTACTTCAACAGTTGTCATCTAGACAGAGTCATGACTAGTAAGACCTTAAATATGTATCCAAGGAAATACGACGGAAACATTGTTTATTGACATTGTATTAATATTGAAGAGCAAGAATGTACATAATGTGACTACATGTCAAACTACATGTCAAATAAATTGCAGACCAATCTGCAATGTATAAATTAAATTAAGGATTTTTTTTATGACTCTGTTTAAATGAAGGAACTTTAAACATTTTGCATGGTTCTAAATTTTCAGCTATGCTTCCATAAAATCTATAGAAAAATAAATGTTTCATCATTTCATCTGTCATTTGTAGATTCTATGATTACGATTGCTTTAATGCTTTCATCCCTTGCTTTCATCCTGTATCAAGAGAACTTACAGTTTTTAGGAACTCATTATTTTCCCAAGATTTTCAGTAAAGCAGAAGCTCCCCGAACTCTGCAGATTCTCACATAATGGATATTCAAACATGTACTTGTACTTAAGAGCTACTTGTGCTAGGCAAATTCTTGTAAGAGAAATTAATATATACTTGTAAGTACATAGGAAAGCTATCTGCTTCATAAAATGCTTGAACTGAGAAGAGATGGAAGCTGAGACAGTACTAAGTGAAAATGCCAAATAGGTTTGCCTTGTTATTCTCTGGCTTCTATGCATTCAGTAATGGCTGCAAGATCCTGGCCTAGATATATCTTTGATCTGTCACAATTTATGAATTGTTACATTCCAAGTTTTTATGTCACTTCAAAACCAATGGAGCATGAAATTGTGTTTTGGCTAGATGCGTCAATCATGGGTGTTATGGAAATGGACATTTCAAAATTCCAAAATGTCCCCAGTGCCACTGCTTGTGAGTCACCAAAAGGTCATTGAACTTAATATTTTCTAAAAAAAAAAATAAAAAAATAAAAAAGTCATATTCAACATGCACTTATCAAATATCTCACCATAAATATCGTATTAATATACAACTTTTGCCAAGAAGTTTCCAGTTAACATCGTATGTGTTGCTTCTTGCATTCCAAGAGTGAGGAATGTATATTTTTTGAATTAAAAGTAAGTATATATTGCATTTCTTTTTTAGCAAAAAGATTAAAGGAATATTGGGCAGAAAAGTATTTTACGTGGGTATTGCAATGAAAAGTGATTCTAAATTCTCAAACATAACTTCCACTGGTTTATTTGAAAGTATTACTACTGAAGTATTACTACATTTCAGGAAATGTCATTTAATGTCATTAAATAGCTTCCACAGGATACTAGCAATGTGTATGTAACATTTTTTTATTTTTTTTTTTAACATTCAACACCACTTGAAATGAACATTGCTGGCTAAATCCAGGTTCAAGATTATTGTATTAAGCCTATTATGAGGGCTATTTTTGACTTTGTTTCTAAGGAAAAAATATTGTATAGTTTGTTTTGATTATTTTCTAACATTATAAGAACAGTGATAGAACAATTTCTCTTTTAAATGTTAAAAGAGTTTAAAATGCCCATAATGTAAGTAGATGTTGGGCTCATTAATTTTTTTTGCTTTGATTATCAGAGTCAATCTTTGGGATATGATAATACTCAAATGGTACAATGGCTTCCTCTTGGCTATTTTTAGCTTTGATGTTCCATCGTATGAGAATCAGCTTTGGTGATATTTCTAGCTACTTGGTTTGTTGAGTTTATTCATGCAATGAGGAAGTCCAGCAAAATATCTTTGACTACGAGCTCTAAAAAGCCATTCCCTAGGCCCTGACCTCATGGAACAACAGATAATATGAAGATAAGATGGCTATTTTTTTATACATTTCTTCAATAGGAAGATGTTTCTTGCTGAAGTGCAACAGACGAAATAAATGCCAGTAAATTAGAATTTAAAGTTAAAAATACTGCATCATTTATGAGCCTATACTGGGAAAAAAAAAAAAAAAAAAAGAAAAAAAAAAAAAAAAGAAGTCCCGTGTAGGTAAGAACAACACTATGCATACTATCCATTCTTTTTCTGGATGATTTGGTATCTATGATATCAGACCCAAGTAAAACTTCTCTGAAAATTCCTTTATCTCTAACAATCATTTTTCTATTTACCATGAGGACGTCTTTCTTATAAAACTCTAATATATTTCCTTTTGTTGAGTACAAGCTGTACAGTATCACTTGTTTGCGTACAGTACCTATCTGCATTTATCGTGTTTTGGAACAAGTGTAACCAATAATATCAAATTTCCAGCGCTTTTTTTTTTTTAGTAACTAGAGAATTTTTTCTTATTTTGTTCCAAAGTGAAAGTAATACCTTTTCCCATGAGACAATATTAATTCTTTATCCTAGTAGCTCTAGAACAAACTCCATTTCAAAAGAATAACTTACCTGGATTACTTACTGAAAAAAAAAAAAGTTAACCATACAGCTAGAACATTCAAAATCTTTTCTAAGTATCTTTTTTATTTTTTATTTCTGAGAATGACACAAGAGAAAATATCATTTCCATATTTTTAGAAAAGAGGTTACAGGAAAGCAATCATACTCCTTATTTTCTTCCTTAATTTCATTCTCACATTGGCAGAGATAAAGACAACTTTTGGAAAAAAATTAAAAAATAAAAAAAATCTTTGTCCTTCAAATGTGCAAAATGACACAGTAGTCACAGAAATGCCTTTAAACCAAGTAAAGGAGCTGGAATATCAGACATCAATCTAGTAAACATTTCCTTTTCATCTTGTGCTATTCACATGGAACTTAATAGCATAATTTCCACTCAACCTTGATTATACTCAACTCATGAGCATAAGGACATGTAAGAGTCTTTGAAAGGCCAACCACATAGAGACTGCTTTAGGGAGTAATAATGTGGTTTTGGAAGAAAGTGAACACAATTTTAGTGAAATAAAAATCAGAAAATGAGACAAATGCATTTCAGTAAAATATCTTCAGGAATGGAAAAAGTGCCCTTTATTATGTAGTATAGGAAATGTTATTGACAGCTGTGACAACTTAATGACTGTTAAAAATAGAATTCAACGTTAAATAACATAAATAAAAAAACAGGACAGGAAGCTTAAACTATAAACTGACTTTGTATTTATCTACTTATTTCTTCAATGTCTTTCACCTCAGACTTGCAAGTAGAAATTAATACTAAGATAAATATAGTTCTATAAGCAAAGCAGTGATTAGATAGTGTCACTAACAATTCATAACTGATTTCTCTGAAGGCAAATTGAAAGAAAATTTAAAAGTAATCATAAAGTGGATTTTGGGACAGACAGACTAGAAACTGCATAAACAACAATCTTCTTCCTTTGTGTTTTTTTTTTCAAATGCTTCTAACTCAAGCATTTGAGAACACCAACAAGCTATTTGGAAAACAAAACAAAACTAAACTAAACTAAAAAAAAACCACACAGCTCAAAGCAAATACATTGTTTGCTGAAGTATCCTGAATTCATTTTGAACAAGCATGATCCAATATCTTTTTACTTAGAAATCTTGTATGGCAAGGTCCATTATGCAACCATATTAGTGTCTGATTATGGCAAAGTTGGGAGTAAAAATATTTTTTTTCCTATTTTTTTATTGGTTCTTTAAAGAAAGAAAAAAAAATCAGTTCATATTTTTGGTGAATGTCACTACAAGGAATACAGAAGTCTAAAAAATGTAACCTGCAAGATAAATTTCACATGTACTGATTGAGCTCCTCACTAAGCAGTACAGCTCACTGAATGCTGTACCATCTGCTGGCCACATTTGAATTCCAGAGTAGCCATATCACTGTCATGATACCACAAAACTGTTTTATACTAAGCTGTGATCTGTCTGCCTCTACCCCTTTAGGCCCTGGTAAACTACGTCATTTCACTGTCTTCATGGTCAGAATCAAAGCTCATCACACACAAATGTAAAAGTTGCCAACAATACTGAAAAATGGTGAAAATTCAAAACTTCCTGCCTGTTTGTAAAACTTAGGAAAAGGACAAAAATTACTTAACACTTACAAGCCAGTTAGAATGACAGATTCCCAATACTGAAGCAAGATGAATACTGAAGCAAAGTAATTCTAGCAATTTATTTCAATCAAATTTCTTCCATTTAAAAATTGGCTTGAAATAGTTTTATGTTATTTTCTTTACTCACAGGCATTGTATAATGGGAAAATAGGTTATAGAAAGAAGTAGGTCTTTCTTATTGGCCATATATAGGTTACATAGTGAAATGTGCCCAGAGCTAAATATGTCCCACATGGTTGTAAGTAGAAGTTCATATTGCTACTTTGAAGTTGAGAATGTATCTAAAGCACCTCTGGACCTGCTTCATTCAGGAGTTTAAGTCAGATACTCCCACGTAACTGCAGAAAAGAAGTTGAACCTTCAATTTATCATGTAAAATTTAAAATGGTAGATTTGAGTCATAAAAAAGTTGCACCTACAGTATGTTTAAAAGTCCATAATACATTTTCAAAACTCCAATCTCAATTATAAACACGAGGAAAAAAAGGAGATCTGAGAGTGCTGAAGATTCAAACTAGAGCCAAAAATATTTGCAACTAATGAATGAATTAAGAACTTTGATATTAAATGTGTGGCGCAGTCTGTTGCATTTATAATTTAGTGTGGTTACAAGGCTGAAAACTTATTCATATTTTAATTTTTAGACAGGAGAGAGCATTTTCATGTCCTCCATGTAAGCTGTTTTGGCATGAGCACAGCTTGTACTAAAGTCTTGCATATAATGAATTATTTCAGCACTGAGAAGCAAGTTCTGTAGGCATATAATAAAGGTTGTTAACCAAATAAGATATTGAGAATAAAAAAATAAGACATTCGTTTGTTGAATTAAGGATAATATGAAAAGAAGGCAATGAAGTTCTCAGTTATGATTACATCTGGAACCTATATTTTCTCTTACTATTTTATTTCTAAGACAGAAGTGAAATCTTGTGTTTTGGATGGATGAATACGTAATATTGCCCAACCTATACAAACACTGCTATTATGAAAGAATAAGAAGTTAATGCATCTGTGAAATGTAATCACAACAATTTTGTAAGAATATCAAGACCGTAGTATTAAAGGTTTAAACAGTTCTCCTTTCATTTATTTTGCAAAAGTTCCATTCATGTAGGCTTAGTAAGGGAATTAATGCTTAACTTGTCTTATTTCCACTGACCTAGATGGAAAAGATTATCATTAACATGTGTTCTCTGAATAGGCATTGCAGTATTCACTATGATCAAATCATTCTCCAGGTAATAGAATCTCTTTGAGAAGTTAAATGGCCAATGTGCTCCTAGAGTCTTTCACTATGAATCACATTTTCCAAACCCCAGCCATTCCTGTGGTTATTCCAAGGATTCATCTTCATTCTTCAGCACTGATCTTGAATTATGTGCACCAGAACTGTATGCAGTATTCTCAGAGCACTTTGCACAAAGATTAAATTGTGAATAATATAACCCATGTAATTGTGATTCCTATGTACGTGGTGGAGAATCCCACCAGCGTTTTGTCCACAACAATAAACTGTGAGCTATTCAACTCAGTATATCCTTTACTATAAGTTTTGCCTAAGTACAAGTAATTAAAAAAAAAAAAAAAAAAAAAAAAAAGTCAAACCAGAATAAGGATATTCACACAGCTGTGTGAGTTGTATTGAGAATTCAATACAACTTCACTGGGAAAAAAAAAATTGAGATTTCAGTAGACACAAACAACTGTGGAAGCCTGCTATCATCAGTCGTGTTAAATATCTGAATTGTGCCTTAAAAAATGTTTGCAGTAGGTTTTTTTGAGCTTTACAGAAGTTTCAATTAAGGCAATTGAAAAACATTTGTATTGCACACATTTGTCAAATTCCAGATGGTAAAATAAAGCAATATTATTTACACTGAGAAGAAACATCATCTTTGTTAACCCAACAAACTGGGAGACACCTTGCATATAGTGTACAAGACTGAGCAAACCAGACAGTGTTTATTGAAGTCTTTATCTTAGTCTGATACTCCCTAGTGAAAGACTGTCAGGTTTGTCACAGTGGGAATTTTGTTGAATAGGAAATGCAGAATGGAGTTAGGAGCAACTTCAAATGGAAGTTGTTTCTACAGTTGTTTCTATTCCTTTTAGTCGGGCAGATATCTGTGTTCCACTGCAGCATCAAGACACTTTAATGAGATGATGCAGCATTCTATCCCTCATGTCTAAGTACAGTAATTACGGTAAGATTTATACCCATTATTAAGGAAAAGAATGAGAAAGAAAAATGCTATTGTATGATTAAAATAATTGATTAATGTATCTGATCGGGGGTTGAATGGGTAAAGGTGTGTGTCAGGAGTACTTAGTCATCCGTATATAGGACTAAAACAAATAATAAAAAGGTTGTTATATTAAATGTGCCAACATTCTATTTGAATTTATATTAATGCACACAACACTTTTTTTTTTTTTCCTGTTCCTATTGAAATCGATGTCCTCTGAGTTTATTGGGATGAGGATTATGGCCAATATCTGACCTAACAGAAAGAAGTTAATGGAAAAGAGGCTTAGGTCTTCTTAAATCCTGCAGCCTTGCATTGTGAAAGCATGTATTAAGAAAAAGAGGGGTAATTGTTTATTGCACATATACACATATTAAATATTAATCCAAAATCCTACTTGTCAGGAGAAGTGCATATAAAGTTAAGACATATAATGGATGATTTGAAGATCACACAGATACCAAAATCACAAGGGGACACTCAAACTATTAATGTGTAAAACAGTACATTTTTTGGCACTCTGAGACCACCAGGAAAAAAAAAACAAAAACAAAAACAAAAACACTTACCAACATGTTCAGTTTCCTCTGTCATTTTCACAAATTTATTTTAGGCAGCATGGTACCTATCATATCTCCTGCTAGGAGTTCATTATCTGATGGGTTATTTTTCTCTCACATTCTTTATTTCCTGATTTCTGTGAAGTTTTATGAAACCTTCATTTGAGCATTTGTTTTCAGTGTTCAATGACTCTTCTTTTCTAAGCTTCTTACAGTTTTCCTAAGTTAAATTGATATTCTGAGGTAATTGCTTTTTTTTCCCCCTAGTTTGTCTTAAAGAATTTCATCTTTTGAGGTGGATTTCATGCTTGGGAAGTTATTGTTTATTTGTTTAAGTATTTGTTATGATGGGCTTTATTCAGAACTCTGTTTACCACTGAGATCCTTCAGAAACTTCCACAGCTGGAGCTCCTAAACACAGACAAGATTCTAGAAAGTGTTTATGTTCTGTATGAGAGGTGTTTCTTGCCTCTGAAGACATATATTGAGAAATCTCTCTTTGAGGAAGAAATGTCACAGAAAAAAATCATCTACACTAGCACAATGATTTTTTTAAATAGTAAGTAACAGATATCTGTCTACTTTTGTGGAACTGTAGGACAGGATGGACATCTTTGCTGAACTTGTTGATCATATACTGGTGCATTTAAGGATTGACAGTTGCATACCTGAGAAAATTGAAGGAAGGGCATGATGTAGGTTAGGCAAGATATGAGAGCTGATCATTATGTGCTTCCATCACCTACAAGTCTGTGTTAAGCATATCACTGAATTCCACAGAAAATTATCATGTCACCTCATCACCCTATGGTCTTACATCTTCATGGGGTTTACATTTTAAATGACCCCAAATCTCAATACCTATATACAATTCCACTGTCCATTCTGAGACTACACTATGGTTTGAAAGACTACTCATAATCAGCTTGCAACACAAAAGCAAGGTAATAGCATTAGCATGGTATGACAATATAGCCACTTATTTCTCACCTTTCAGAAAACACACTGAAGTCAAACATTTTACTGTCTGATTAAACTGGAAGGGTAGCATGTACAGTCATGCTTGAAAGGCTAAGTACCAGTCCTGATGACATTCTTTGCCTTTCACCTGAATTTGTTATGGTTAACTAGCTAAAGTTTTAGCACATGAGTGTGTTTTGCAGACACTTGTTTAGATCAACTCTATTATTACCACTACAGGCAAGCTGTTTCTTGTCCTTGACAAATAAATAAATAAATAAATAAATAAATAATGTTGTCAAGAGCCAAAGTAGGGCAATTACAAAGTTATGATATATCTAGCACTAACGATCCAGTCTTGCCTGCTATTCTTCCTGAGGCAGGCTCTATTGAAAGGAAACAATTCAGTAACAACTGTTTTCTGAAGGAGTAGTGGTAATCAGCTCAAGGCCATCCAGAGGATATTGTCAGAAATATTATCCATTGTACATTAATGTGTGACTCCATTCTGGACATCAGACTACAAAAAGATCTTTAACAGAAATGACATTGACACAATGCAGTGCTTTGCCTCTAGTCATGTGGAGCCCTCCACTTCACTTCATACAAAATGTAGCTGCTCATATGCAGCTGTCATGCAATAACAGAGTGAAGTAGTTACTCTCTGGCAGAGTGAAGACTGTTACTCTCTGGCAAAATTAAAGGGTTCATGCTTTGCAATGGCTTGAAGTTACAGGTGTGAGGAAGTGACATTCTGTTTGCCTGCTTTATGGCACCCGTAATTAAAAATTTCTCTGGATAAATGGCTTTTCCAAACAAATATGCATTTTCAAGCTTTTTAAATAAATGAAAGTGAGACGTATTTCAGCATGAGAAACAACTGCTCATAGATGTCAATTATTCTTTCTCTTTTTCTACCTTGAAAAAAAAAAAAAGAATGATTCTAAATTGAATAGGCATTTATATGTAGCATTAATTAATATTTCACTGCTTTACACTGGGGAATAGATAGGAAAAGTTTTTTTGTTTGTTTGGTTTGTTTTGTTTTGTTTTGTTTTTCACTTACATCTGGTTAAACAAAGCTAAGTGGAACCTTCTGACATTATCAATTCAAGGATCTGAAAGGAAAGATGCTCTGTACAATAGTCTCTTCCATATATTTTTGCAAGTATTCTGTTTCAGTCTGCTATGAAATAACATAGCTTCTGCTTGTTATTTTTTATCTTTAGAAATACACTGTAGTTATAGTGTGCATGACTTATTTTTCATTGCTTTTAGAGCCAACTGCAATTCATTTGCCTGTGTTTCATGATTGCTGAAACCTTTGTGAACTAATCTGATCTTTTCTCATTGAACTCTTAGTTTGCCCACTGAGTAGATCAATCTTACACTTTATGAACTCAGATGTAGTGAGTCATCCTTTATTTCCATTAAAATCCTGTTGCCACCACCAGCTAATGCACCTCAACCAGAATTGTGCTTGTGCATTCCAGATGAAAAGGAAAAAATGAAATGTAATGAAAATAAATAAAATAAAATAAAATAAAATAAAATAAAATAAAATAAAATAAAATAAAATAAAATAAAATAAAATAAAATAAAATAAAATAAAATAAAATAAAATAAAATAAAATAAAATAAAATAAACCTGAGAATGTTTTTGCCTCAACTAGTCTATTCCTAACAGGAGTGCTTCTACTTTCCCTAGTACCCTAGCTAAGGGAATCACTTGGGTAAGGCAACCTTCTTCTGTGGTGGCAGGTGCTTCCAAGAAGGCAGTCAAGATCAAGGGCCCAGTCTTAGCTGAAGACAAAACTATTGCTCATAATGCTAATTGATCCTTGTGCATGTACACATACTGCATTATGCAAAACAACATTACATACTCATTTTTGTTTTCACATTCTGAAATATTAAAGAGCATGAGCAATATTTTAAGCAATTAAACATCTCATGCCAGTCTTACTCCTAATTAGAATAAATCAAATATAAAATATCAAAAGCTATTTGTAAGGAAATAATTCAAGTAGCATTTAAATGTATCATTGTATATGATGGTGGCAGAGGAAAATGTGCAAACAATTAGTTGCATGAGTAGACACAGGCAAACAAACAAAAAAGAGAACTAAGCAGAAAAATTTGTTAATAAATCCCTTCATTTATCAGTAGATTTGAATAAAAATCTAAGTTATTGAATTATGCTTTGAAGCTATTGAAGAAAGAACACAGTTTTGTGCTGCTAGCAAATTTTACAAATAGTAAGCTGATAAGTTTCACTGAAACTTTATATACTCATCTAAATAAAACATATTTGTAACAATGCAAGACTGTAGGTTTGGGTCTTGTGAAACTTGGAATAACCTCCTCCTCCCTCCGCCCCCCCACCCCCCCAAGCTATTGTCTATGTACTTATACAGCTGAAATACTCACTATTGTGAGTAGTTTTATACGTTTGAGTATTTGAATATTTTAAAAATGTTTTAATTGGTATTTTGAATATGAAAGTTTTATTTCTTCCCTTTTTTTGTTTGGTGTGTGTGTGCTAGTTTTTATTTTCTTTACTGAGTTTATATATTTCACAAATGCTTACAGGGAGTTAAATATTTGAGTATTTTTAATTAAAGGTTCAATTTATGTGCAAATATGTTCACTAGTTGATAAATATAAATAAAAGAAATATCAAATATTAAGAAAACAGTAAGACAATGAAATTACATCTGTTAAGTCCTTTCATAAACTAGTCCCTAAAAGATAGAAACCCCTGGACACTTCTATTTAGCTGTGCAGAATCTCAATGAAGAATATCCTTAATGAAAAAAATGCAAACGATGTTAATATAGTTTTTGAATAATGTAAATCCCCTGTATTAAACAGATTGTCATCTCATATTTTTTTTCTGTCTTCAGCAGATGAAATAGACTACATTTTCTATTTACCTTGTACCAGGAACACAACTGAGTAAAACATCTGTAGCCCTTACTAATCCATATTAACAGTGGATGTTACATACATGTTTACATTCACAGCCCAGAAAGAACCGCTAGCCTCATGCACTGTAAAACATAATCTGTGGCACTCATGCATTTTCATTCTCATGATCAGGGTTTACACTTCTGTTGTTTCAATGCATATTGCACAGTACTGCTCTGCTGATGCCTGAACTGCAGCATAAATAAAAGTACCTCCGCTGATAAACAATGCCTTTACTGGTATATTTCTCATATTTACCTGTCCTCTAGTTCTGCAAACATAGCAAATGTATGAATTTTGGTAGCCTTTCCAAAATTCTGTTACTGCAAGAGAAGATAACAATCCTTGCTGAGGGTCACTGATACTGTCAATGCAATCAAACCACAAAAATTCACTTGTAGTGCTACAAAGAATCACAGAATTGTAGGGGTTGGAAGGGACCTCAAAAGATCATCAGGTCCAACCCCCCTTCCAAAGCAGTTTCCCTAGAACAGGTTGCCAAGGTAGGCATTCAGATGGCCTTGAATATCTCCAAAGAAGGAGACTCTACAACCACCCTGGGCAACCTGTTCCAGTACTCCATCATCCTCACCATGAAGTTCTTTTGCATGTTGGTGCGAAGCTTCCTGTGCTCCATTTTCTGGACATTGCTCCTAGTCCTATCTCCAGAAACCACTGAAAAGAGTGATCTGAAAAGAGCCAAATCCCATTGTCTCTCACACTCAAGATATTTGTAAAGATTAATAAGATCCCCTCCCAGTCTTCTCTTCTCAAGGCTGAACAGACCCAGGTCTCTCAGCCTTTTCTCATAGGGAAGATGCTCCAGGGCCTGTATCATCTTTGTTGCCCTCCACTGGACTCTTTCCAGGAAAGAGCTTTAAGGAAAAGGGTCATTTAAGTCCTACCCTGGAATACTTGCCCTGTAGACATTATACAGGGTGCTCATTGTGTTCATTAAATAATAAATCCATTTGGTAGCCGTTTCCTTCAACTCATCTGTAATTTTACCTCATTTAAGACTGAATATGCACATAGTTTTGGCTCAGGGATAATACCAATTTTTAAATATACGTAAAAAATGACTATTAATTTCTCTTATCATGGCAGATGTACCAATCAGTGCTAGATTGCATTTCCCTTGAGAAAAGCTGAATATGAGTGATCTGTCAAGTCAAATACCTGTGTTTAGCAGTAAATCTGGGGGGGGGAGGGGGGGATAAAAATAAATAAATAAATAAATAAATAAGTTATAAAGTAATCAGTAGCCATTGGAAATCTCATCAGTGAAAAGTCTGTCTTTGTACAATACATTGAACAATAGTAATTACATATTAAATCAAGCATTTTAGAATTCTTCAGGTTTGCTTAAATCAGGTTGATTGATTTTTAAAATTTCTTTTACCCACAGGAAAGTGTGCTTCCAGTTGAGTGAAATGTTGGCCTAGCCCATGATTCATGATTGATGTTCAACTTTAACTTCTTTCCTTCAGCCACAGCTTCTGCTCATTGAGATATTAAAACTTAGGAGGACCGTTTTGGTATCAATGCTGAGGGAATTTAGTGCACTTTTATCCAGATGCCTATCTTGATATGGTTTCAGAATTAGGCAGTTTTATCCCAGTGTATATTTATCCAGATAAACCTGCAAAAGATAGATATATAGATAAGTAGGTAGGTAGATAGATAGATAGATAGGTAGATTAGTTAGATAGATTTACTAAAACACCTCAGGAACAAATATTGTATTAGTAAATTATTCCATGTAGATGTTTGTTGTGGACTTTTTAGAATATTTTTGTTGAAATAGTCTTTCAAACTTGGGATATCCAGTAACGATTCAGAATTCTGGAACATTTATTTGTCATCAGATCCCCCCTACAAAACCTCCCAGGCCCTAGCTCTGCATTAAGGTATGTGTACCTTTGTCCTCTGTTCTGTTTTGTATCAAAGAAGGTACAAACAAGCATCCCATTTGTGTGTATTTTATATGCATTGACCAAAGGTTTCTGTTACGATCAATGGGTCCAATATATCTACTGCAATATGAAAATGCAGTTCTAAGTGCAAGACAGAAAAAGGCTGTCTCCTACTCTGAGCATCTTTCATTAAACAGCTTTACGCTGTGCCCAGTCTCTTTGGTGCTTACATCCAGACACTTTGCATAGTTAGAAACATCTCAGTCTAGAAAATGGGTATTTATTTCCTGACTTAACTCTACTAAAATACAAACCTTCCCCAAGACTTCAAGATTCTGAAAAAGCAGACAGACTCAGACAAACAGTAATTACATCAAACGACATTACCTTCATTCATGGATATGGGAAGTAGCATCGGTGTCCATTTGCATAAAATTTAGGGATACAATGTACATAGACTAAGGTCTTAAGGAACAGGCTATTCTAAAGTTGCAAGACTGGAATAGTTTCTACTCATCAGCTGAAGTTGCTCCCATGGCAATTCCACTTCCTGGACAGGTGCTCATAACAGCTAGAGTATTACACAAAACATGCACAGCACTCTCAACAGCTGTCCTTTTAAAAACATTAAGATTATAAAGTTAGCTCAGCTTCATTATTAATACCCTAGGTCCCAGGTGAATACATATATTTAGGCTTTCTTACTGGTTGTCTCCTGACATTGCCTTACACAGCATCCAGGTACGTTGAAATGCTCTGCACAGTTGACTTACTTTTCAATTGAGTCAATAGAATGAAGTAAATAACTCCAGAAATCTGGATGAGCTTTCGCAGGAAAAGGTGCCTTTCTTTTTCCAAGGATCCTTCCATAGTCAGGCACCCACTTGTACTCACTGAGATAACTGATTTTTGTTATGCAAACAGGCATCCTGCCAGTGAGGTTATATATTTGAAATGAAGTTCAGCTACAGAGAAGGTAGATAGCTATTGACAGGTATGCATAAATTTGGGTATTCACCTGCCTTAGGATTCAGTTGCTTAAACAGAAATCACTAGTGCCATTTTATAAATCCTTCATCATCTTGCCTGGTAGCCTTCTTTTTTTCCTGAAGTGTTTCTCCTTTGGGATTGTGTTATAGCTTTCATTTACATACAGAATCTCTTCAGAGATCTTTGAAATGATTCTAGACATCCAACCTGTCTACTTTAGGTGAGTAGCATCATTCTGTTAGCATCACTGACTTCACAGATTGACTACAGTGAGACTTCAAACATCACTTCACAACTGCATGTATCCTATCCTCGAATCAAGGAACAGGAAAGTCGGGCTGATTACAGTTGCAAAAGTTAGGTGTTAATTTTAAACCAGATGAAATTCTAATGGATTACAGCACTCCAAAGACAACTAAAGGCAGGACATGAGAGGGGGCAAAGAGAGCTCATTTAAATTGTCTGCAGACAGGTGTGTTCTCCCTGTGGGACACCCTGGGGTTTCCAAGGCTTCCACACAAAGCTATCAAACAGATGTCTGTGACCTACAGGAGGCCTATTCCTTTTTGGCTGAGCAGATGGCCAGGTCAGATGCCCTAGGCCATCTTACACAGGACTCCATACCTAAATTTAGATAATTTAATCATATTCATGGAATCCATAAAGAAAACTATAGGACCAGCTGAATTTGGGAATAACCAGAGCAGAAAATACAGAAAAGGTGAAGTTCACAATAAGGCTGCTGTTATGAAAATGATTTAATGCTGTTTTGAAAGCATGGAGGTTCAGAATGAAAATGCAACTTTTATATAAACATGTTAATACTTGATACAAAGACTGCTTTTTTTTTTTTTTAATTTATTTTATTTTAATATGCTGTTTGAACTTATTCGACTTATTCCTAAATCTTGTGTTTGAGGGTCATATTTAAGTGCAATAGCTTACTCCGCAATATATAGGGTAATGTATTCGTTATCTGGTTTATTAAGGACAGTCAATTTTAACTGCTTTCAACTCTGATAGCGTGCTACCATAATAATATGGAAAATTATGCTTGCTTGTCTGTAAATTATGAGAAAGACCAACTATGAAAAATGTGGATATTTGCTGTATTTCTTGAGTGGAATATTTTAAATATAATTACAAAATTGATATATGTAAATATTTTTTTTATGTCCTCCATGAATTTTTAATCTCTTGTTGAAAACATTGATCTTGAAACTTGTCTGGAATTCTAGGAAAATGAAGGTCCTGCAACACATCATTCAGGATACCATTTTTTCCTATGGATGAGATGTTAACCAACAATATTTACAGTCAGAATATTTTGATTACTTTTGATAGAACTTTTTGGAAAAATAAATAAATAAATAAAACAAAACAAAACATTTACACTGTTACAGGCACACTTTCAAAAAAAATAATAGATTGCTTACCGTTTTACTAGTGGATCATTGAATTATGATTGTTTCTTATTAGCTTATTTGAGATCACTATCACACTATTACACTTACATTAAACCCTCACATTGTTATGAATGCGTTTCTATTACTGAAAACTTTAACCAGTGCATATTCAACAGAATCACTGGTTCCCAGACATAGAAGAGACTTCAAATCATCTTTGCTCTTAGTAGTAATTGTCTGTTTTAGTTTATTAGCTTACAATTCAAGAGGATTGTGTTAGTATTATCATTTCAAACTTATCAGGTATTTAGTTCTTCCTAGAAACTAAAGATTTTGATTTTTATTAGAAATCAGTTTTCAAATGTGAGCAAATATATTCCCCATATATTCTTTATATTCAAGAACAAACTATTGAACCAGCAACTTTATAAAGAAGCAGAATCCATAAATAAATAAATAAATAAATATACAAACTTTATTTTCTATAGCAATAAGTTCTGTATAGTGGTATGTAATAATCACATTTCGTTATGTGATTATTAAAAGGTATGTAGTATGCATTTACATAAATAAATAAATAAATAAATTTCTTGTATGGAAGCTTTCTTTCTCGAAAGAATCTTGCCACATGCTGAACTCTTGCCAGTGCTAACTTCATCTAACTGTTACTATGACTTCCCATAAATCTACTTCTTCTGAAGTTTCCCTGAAGTATAAGAATTATGTTTCACAGAATCACAGAATCACAGAATTTTCTAGGTTGGAAGAGACCTCAAGGTCATCGAGTCCAACCTCCAACCTAACGCTAACAGCCCTCCACTAAACCATATCCCTAAGCTAAAGTTTGGGACTTCCTAAATGAAAAGTCTGAAAAAGAACAGTGCCACTTGCAGTGCCCTATAAGGATCTAATCTGCAACACAAGAAATACTTCCACTGATATCACCAAGCATTGTTTTGGACCTGAAATGAACACCAGTAGCAGTATCCTCGTTACAAACAGATAAGGGATTAAGTGAAAATGATACGATTTTCCAAAATTTGGATTGATTTAGAATACAAACAAAATCTTTGTTGGGTTTTATTTCAGGTGAACCACCTTGGCCCATGAAATGAAATTGTGGGTTATCAGTGAAAATATGTGATACATTTGTTTTTAAATATTCAATCCCTAATAATCTTAAATCCTTAAATCCTCAGTCATCAATTTACATCATCAATATTTTATTTTGAAGGAATAATCTTATCTGAATTTCCTATCTTTAGGTATACACTTTATCTCCAGTGAAATATACCTCTAAACTGGCTTGATTTATACTATCAAAGTTCAAAATTAGAAGCAAAGCCCCTTGTATTTCAGCACTTCCTAAGCTTATTTTCCATGGTGACATCTCCTTTGAAACTGATTTCCTGGCAGTATTTGCTGCTTGCTTGTAGCGGGATTTCTGTACTGACAGTAATGATAGCCTATTATTTCCTTTGGCTAACAAGAAATTTACCTTTTATTCCTGCTGATCAAACTTGGAAAATAAGTACATACTTATGATAAATTTTTGTTATATGGAGAGTGGTCTAAATCAATTTCTATGCAGATGTTAATTCTTGCATATAAAAGTATTTGCATTTTGGTTTTCAAAGCTATTTTGTAAAAATGAATCAAAATAGAAAGATTCAAAGAAGAAATGTTTGCACTGGGTAGAAACTTAGCAGCACTGAAGTAGGTGGGAGTTCTGCTTCAGTGGGGCTGGAATTAAATCCACTGAATATTAGCATACAATATAGTAATATATTCCTCCCACAGTTTTCCATAAAGCTGACTAAAAAGCAAACAACTGCCTCCCCCCCCGGGACCAGCCTTAGCCTGCAAACCAATAGTATATTTACTATCAATAGCACAAGGGGAACAGTACAATAGCAATGTTAGTTTAGTAAAAACGTAGTTTATCCATGGGTTCTGCTATGCAAGTTGCTTACTGCCTTGGATGAACTTTTCCCGTTATATAAAACACTAATCATTTAATTAAGAACCCTAAGTTTTCACATCCTCTTCTTTGAAAAGCTTATGGCCACACTGAGCAAGAGTAGAAGGAAAGATGTAATATCTCCATTTTATAAAGGAGAATCTGCGGCATGGAGAGGATGTTGCTTGCTGGTGTTTGCATAAGTTGTGGTGATTAATTTTATGATTAGTGTCTTCATGTCCTCCTGAATGCAGGTGCAAGTCTTGGTTCTGCTTGATTCTTCTGATTTGACTGTGGCTGAAAAATTAATCAGAAGGTATATCAATTACGAAACTCCTGTTTGATCTTTAATTGAAGCCTGATAGAAAAATAGGAATGCAAACAATATCATTTCGTATTCTTAAATCAGATTAAAACTATGTTATTTGTAAAAATTCTACTAATGAGGAAAAAAATCACAAATTGAGAAACTTGTAACAAATGTCTAGAAAAATTGTGAAAGATAAATATTGCAGTAAGTGAGAAAAGACACTAAAAGTGCTTTTTTCAAGATTTTACTTCAGCTACCAAAAAAAAAAAAAAAAAGTCTTGTTACTGTCCTATAGCACACTGATCTTTTACACTCTTCTTATTAATGGGATCTGAGGATGGTTCTCCCTTGCCCTCCACATTCTCTGAAAAGAATAAAAGTTTTCTTTTATTAGTAGTGGTTGGAGAAAGATGTCGTATAAATGCCAAATTTTGCATTATATTTACAATTCAGTTTTAAGCCTTAACACTAGTTGTTACAGTAGACATCAGACTTTGTAGACTCAGTACTTTGCATTACTGATTCCACAGATACTGCTTTACAGGAATATTTTGCTGACAGTGGCATAATATGCATAATCTCTGTGAACTCAGCCATAAGCAGTGAAGGAAAATGTTTCTGAGAAAAGAATTTTTTGACAATTATTATTTTTTTTTTTCACATTTGTAAGTTTTAATGGAATAGAAGATGGAAGTGGGATTTTTCTTCTGTTTTTTTTTTTTGTTTGTTTGTTTGTTTGTTTGTTTTGTTGTTGTTGGCTTTTTTGTGTTTTTTGTTTGTTTTTTTCTTTCAGGTAGGTTCTGCCACTTTTCTGCAACTCACAAACACCACAAACACACCTTTTTTTTTTTTTTTTTACTGCAGGGCTCACTTTTCTATACAGCTTAAACTCAGTACTTCTGGAGTAAATCAAAGTGCTACTCCACATGATCAAAGATGGCAAATAAGGCATGTTTTTTAATGAAGAATATTGCTTGAATTGTTGTTTAGTGCAGTCCTTCTATGCAAGAAGATTTTTTAAAAACTCCTTTTTTGTATGCAAAAACGTTTTCAAGACTGGATTACTGAGAAGACCAAGTTTGTGCAATCACAGGAGGACTGAATAAGGCTATGAAAAAAGAGAAAGATTTGGGAAACATTTTATTCTACAAATCTATTTAGAAAAAAAAAAAAAAAAAACAGGTAAATGAGTGATTTTGTTTAAAGTTCTGAGTATCTTAAAGTACCCATCTCCAAAACAAATGTAAAAATATTTCTAAACAGTACAGACAAATGTCTCTCAGAAAGAATCATATATTTACGTTTTATATTTTCATTATATATATATATTATTTTCATTTTCCTATTATTTTCATTTTCCTGTTGCTTGTAGATTTGCTTCAGTGCATTCTCCTTTCTGAGCTCTGAATGTCTGTGTTCTCTATGCAAAAATATCTGCTTTCCCCCATTTTATCATGATGGTTTCAGCTTTGAGTAGGAGGTGTAGTCTATTTTTCATGGTTTGTTTTGAAATGTGCATCTTGTTTTTGTGTCATCTTTGAAATTCCCATGCCCACTTATCTCTATATGAAAGAAAGCTCTTCATTTAAGCAGTGAGATATGATACAGAATGTATTTGAGAATTATAATTTCACATTTTATAACATTTTGAAAGAGAAAATCTGAAGGTCTAAATAAACCAATATTGCAATAAAAGGGTGTAAATATTCTGGTCACTACAAAGTGATAAGTGATGGAACCAGTTTTCTTAAATCTTGAACAAATCTCTTTTTTTCTTTCATGAACTCAGCTGATATAGAAAAAAAGAAAAAAAAAAAGAAAAAAAAAAAAACATTTCCAGTTTTTCTCAGGAGTTGAATTCATGAATTCAAGAATTCATGAATTTCTTTATATCCAAACAGAACCAAGACTTTTTGTTTGTTTGTTTTCTGAATTGTAAGATACCTTACTCATAAGCATGCAACAGGGCATGTATGGAATGAGCTGCATTTCCAAGACCCATCACTGATAAGAATTACAATTTATCAGAAAACTTTTGCCTTAAACTCTAGTATTTGACACAGTTCTAGATGTGTTATCTTCAGCCATTAGCATTTCATCACAGGTCTTTCCAAGAGTCTTTATACTGTGGAAACGCAAGAGTCCTTGTCACGTGAAGCTTCTGACAGAAATGTAGATATGAAGCCCATGGCTATCTGGTTTTGGAACAAGCAAAAAAATGTCAGGGCTGAGATATATTCAGGTTTACTATTTTACTATTTACAATGCAAGACTTTTTTTTTTTTTTTTTTAATGACTCTCAGTCATGTGGTCCACTTACATTTTATTATTTTCACTTTCTGAATTAGTACTTGCTAGTTTTTTTATCAACTTGCAAAAATGGTGCTCAGTTTCACAGAGTCACAGAATGGTTGAAGTTGGAAGGAACCTCTGAAGATCATCATTTGGGGGTCGAACCCAATGATCTCTTGAGGTCCCTTCCAACCCCTACACTTCTTTGATTCTGTGATCTGTCCAATCCCACTGCCTAAGTAAGAACACCTAGAACTGGTTGCCCAGGACCATGTCCAGTCAGCTTTTGAAGATCTCCAAGAAGGGAGACTCCACAGCCTCTCCAGGCAACTTGTGCCAGTGCTCATTCACCTGCACAGTAAGGAAGTGTTTCCCGATGTTCAGACAGAGCCTCTTGTGTTACAGTTTGTTCCTATTGCCTCTTGTGCTGGTACTGGGCATCACTGAAAAGAGTCCCCTTTGCACCCTCCCTTCAGGTATTTATAGGCATTGATGAAATCCCCCCAACCCTTGTCTTCCGCAGGATGAACTGTCCCAGCTCACTCAGCCTCTCCTCATAGGATATGCTCCAGTCCCTTGATCATCTTGGTGGCCTTCTGTTGTACTCTTTCCAGTATGTACAAGTCTTTCTTGCACCAGACACAGTACTCCAGGTATGGCCTCACCAGTGCTGAGGAGAGGGGAAGGATCACCTCTCTTGACCTGCTGTCAATACTTTACTTAATTCAGCCAAGAATACTACTAGCTTTCATAGTAACAAAGGTACATTGCTGACTCGTATTCAACGTGGTGGTCACCAGCACCCCCAGGTTCTTTTCTACAAAGTTGCTTTCCAGCTAGGTGCAGGACTGTTCTCCTTATTGAACTTCATGAGATTCTTGTTATCCCACCTGTCCAACCTGTTGAGATCAGGTCCCCCTGGATGACAACATGGTCCTCTGGTGAATCAGTCTCTCCCCCCAGTTTCATGTCATCTAAGAAACTCTGGATTCCTCTTTCCCTTTTAGAACGTCTACATATAGCTTCACTGGCAGAAGTAATCCTTTTAAAGCTAAGATAACGCACCCTTTTATTTTATTTTATTTATTTATTTTCCCCCAGTAAAAGAGACAGTTTGAAGCAGGCAATTTATAATCCATAAATATGTTAAATTAACATGATTTTTAAGTTTGGGGTTTTAGTCAGTGAAGGTTTTTTTGAAACACAAAGCTTGAACTTAGAATGATCAAGAACAACTAAGCCATTTCTTTCAGGGAACTTTTGGTAGCATACAAGATTCACAAGCAATACATTAGCAGACTATATATATATATATATATATATATATATATATATATATATATATGTAGTCTGCTAATGTATTGCTATAGTCTGCTAAAGTATATATATGTACACACACTTCGGCATAGCATCATAGAATCATTTAGGTTGTAAAAGACCTCCAGGACCATCAAGTCCAACTGCTATCCTAGCACTGCCAAACATACCACTAAACCAAGTCTCTAAGCACCACTTCAACATGTCTTTTGAGTACCTCCAGGAATGGCGACTCAACTACTTCCCTTGGCAACCTGTTCCAATGCACGACGACCCTTTCAGTGAAGAAATTTTTCCTAAAATCCAACCTAAACCTTCCCTGGTACAACCTGAGGACATTTCCTCTTGGCCTATTGTTTGTTGTTTTGGAGAAGAGCATGTTCATATAGATTTAAGATAAATGTAAAACATAATTGAGATTAGAATATTTCTTATTTAAAAGATGTTATTGACTTTGTTATTGGAGTACTTAAACTATTATTTTTTCACACAGTCAAAAAAAATAAATTTATCGTTATATATTTATTTAATGCTGACACTGTTAGTGGTTCACATTCAATGCTCTGCTTTCACGAGCATATAATAGAATAAAGCAAAACTAAATTATTTAAGCAGGCATTCTTTTTTTTTTTTTTTTTTGTCTACTGTGTCATTGAAGCAATTTCATTTTAGGAGAATGCACATGCACATATCTATTTCTTGTGTGTTTGTGTGTTTATGTATACATATAAATATAAAAATGTATGTATAATATATGATATATATATATTATATATATATTATATATATATATGTATTATATGTATGTATTATAATACGTAATATATATATATGTATTATATATATGTATTATATATATTATATATATATATGTATATATATATATATACAAATATATCTAAAAAAATATATTCATTATTTAATATGATATACACTTTGACCCTACTGTAGCCATCATGTTAAAAAATCTTCTCATCATAGAAAGTCCACTGAGCCTACATGGCAAGAGGAAGATTGCAAGATTAGAATTATAAAAAACAAATGTCTTAGTTTAGAAAAGGCATGCTCAATGTATAAATCAGTGTCTTTAAAACATAATTATAATATTGATTTAACAGTTAAAATATATCTTCAGGTTCTGTTTCTAATCATATGAATACATTTGCCTTTTCTGACAGTTACTTTATTCTTCTTCTAGTGTATCTAAATTATTATCTGGTGTAAAAATGTCTTCCTCCTCTCTACTACTTTCTCCAAATCTGATGAGAAGTCTTTTCCACCTCCGTAAATCAAAACTGATAAGAATGAAGATAGTGTCCTGGTTAAGGGAACTGGGAATTTAGTGCTATTTTTTTTATTTATCACTTGTAGGCTTAGATCTCTGTCCTACCAGCTCAGATGGTAAAACAGATTCACAAGAGTGACAAACGTTGTAAGACACATTATTAAAGTACCCATATCATTTTATGGCCATAGATTTCAGAGAAGCTTTATATTCATAGTATAAACTGGAAGGGACAAAAATTTTAACTATATTGCTACAAAGATTATGGAATACCCAGCCTAAACTACACAAGAAGCTTTTTACTGTAATTTTTACTAATTGCTTGGCATAAAAAAATATATATATATACTTTAATGACAATATTGATCAGCCAGCAATGAGCCATAACCCTCCAGGGGGAAGGCTCTGATTAAGAAATAAGGTGAAAAACTGTGTATTAGTGCTGATCAAAATATACCTTGGATGCAGACACAAGGTGCTATCAATGCAGAGAATCCATAATATATTCAAGGTGTGCATTAACAAGCCCCTTGATGTGTTTTACTAGATTTCTACTTTGCATTCTTAAATCAAGATTTCTATGCTAAAAGAAGAATCTCACTCAATTTATAAATAGTCCCAAGAGGCCCTTGCAAATGTGCAACATTTTGAAGCAGAATCATTTAAATACTTTATGCAGTTAAATTTGATTGATTTGAAAAGAATATTTCCCCCCCCCCCCCCCCCCCCCCCCCCCCCCCCCGCCCCCCCCCCCCCCCCCCCCCCCCCCCCCCCCCCCCCCCCCCCCCCCCCCCCCCCCCCCCCCCCCCCCCCCCCCCCCCCCCCCCCCCCCCCCCCCCTCTCTCATTTTGTTATATTGTAAGATGTCTTTTTTTAACTGGGTATGTTTTGTTGTTAAGTCAACATTTCTTTGCACTGCCAATAGAATGTCAATTTAACTTTACACTGGTAAAATTTAGCCAGTCCCTGCTTATTTTGTTTCCTACAGGAAGGTATTAATCAGACTAGGAGAGTGTAACTATCTATGGATTGTAACTTTCAAAAAATATAAGAAAAAATGAAATCTGTTCATTATCTATCTCACTGGGACTATAGGAAAGATCAGTTAATGAATTGACAGTATTGTGACACACATTACCAACTAAACTTATATTTGTTTTATGTCATATTTTATGTATCTTTAAGTATACCAGCTATTTCTTCCTGTTCCACGAACCTGTCAGAGGTTTTTGCTGTATTTTCTGAAAATGTGCTTTTCTCAGAGTATTTTCCATGGGAAATATATCTTCCAAAATGAAAAGACATTGTTTAATAATGCTTTAGATAGAGATATGTGTGGGAAGGCACTCCCAACCTGCTGGAGATATTGCTCACTTGCTTTGATCATTTGCCTTTGATCATTTGTAAATTCAGGCCCAGTTACTGCTAAAAAATCATGGGCTTAATTATCCTTCAGATAAACATTTGAAGCACTGAAGTCTTGAAGATGTTTCTTTTTCCATCAAGGCTGAAGTTTCTTGGATGAGAAGTGCTAGATAAATACAACATATATACAGCTTTCTCTCTGTGACTGCTACCAGAGATTTCCTATCTTTCACTTCTCTTTTTTCCCCTCAACATAAGGCGACATGCACAGGCTACTTCCTATCACAATTGTGTCCTCCCTGTCACACAGTTTGAGTGCAGATATACTTCTCTTGCAATCTGGTGCAATGGTATGTATCTATTCAAATAATCCAAAATGCGAGTCTCACAAATCTGGAATTATGAAAGACATATAGGATGAAGTTTCTGAGTGCCATTTTAACAACTCTGATAAATTACCACAAAGGTGCTTTTATTGTGCTGAAACTCTGAGTAAAACCATAGATTATTGTCTGCTAGATATAAACTACAGATCATAAATGTAAAGGTGAGAAAACTAGTGAAATGTATCACTTCTGTTCCTGCTCTGCCAACTGAACAGACTGTTATAGAGTAAGAAAACAATTCAATTCAAACAATTCAAACCTGCCTGACTAAGGAGAAGAAAACTAAAACCAGCTACAGGAACTGCATTTACTTCTGACACTTCCGGCAGTACTTTGAAGCTTTACAGTTAGCTTTACAGTTTAAGGATATTTTATCTGCTGTGTTGCTGTTTGAAAGACAGCCACTATAAGGGAAGTCTGACTTGAAAACATGTAGTGACTTCTCTTGTTCAAACTGATCTCTGCAGAAGGATACTTGTGCCTGGAGTCCTGTCACAGATAGGAAGGTTGTTTGCTGGTGTAAGTTTTGCTACTAGCAACAAAAAACACCTGCTTTTTCTTTCTTCCTCTGTTTGGCATTGCTCTTGGCTTCACTTCTAGGAAATTAATAATATTAATATTGACATTGATATTGATATTTATTGTTATTATTATTATTATTACTATTGCTATTATTATTATTATTATTATCATCATCATTATTATCATTATTATCATTATTATTATCATTATTATTATTATTAAATATGAGAATACAAGAGAGTCATCACAAGGTTCATACATAGAAGGTCTAGTCTTGGATAATTATAGAGTTTCTCTGAAGATAACCAGTAGATAAACAGAGTGGATGTACCTCTGAAGTACTGGAAGAGAGTGCACACCTGGGCCACCCTATTTTGGAACACAGAATAGAACAGAGTGGAGAAAGGAGGCCTACCTCTTGCTTTTCCTCCTCCTACTACTCCTCCTACACTGAGTCCCATGGCAGTTGATTTAAGCAAAGATTTGATTGTAGCAATTGCCTCACAGAGGCTGAGGAGAAAGAGGGATTCCTCGGGGTTTATTTAAGTTCTCATTTCTGTCTTCAGTGAGTGGAAGGGAACTAAGGACTCCTGTGCAAAACTACATTAGAAAATGTACATCCAAAGAACATGGAAGCAGCAATTAGCTCAGAGCATCTCATCACAGCTCTGTCACTTTACAATGTGTTACTTCAGAAAGCAAAGGAATTCAAATAATGAAGCATTTTGCATATCTTGGCAGCAACATACAATCCCATTGGGAAGTTCCAGAAGGAAAAAATATCTTTTGGAAAGAAAATAGTTAAACTCATGGCACAAACAAAATTAGGCTGTTTAAAATCTGCTATTTAAAGACAAATTGTGAAATTTACAGCTCAGATGTTATTTTCACTTTAGCATATGGATATTAAGAATGTAAATCCATCAAAAGTACACACTCCAATCTCAGTACATCCAAATCAAACACCCTTGAAAAATGTTACATATTGCATCGAATCGATATGTAACAGATGCTAATAAGACTCGTATTCTACAACTATTATTTCTTAAGATATCCAAAAAGTTGATGGAAATACTTGGGAATTGTAGTGAGAATAAAGCTAGAAATCTGCCATGATAAGTATGCTACTGCACACCTGAAGAGTCATGTAGGTGGACCAGCTAAAAGACTCTTTCCCAATATTAATCAGATAGAAAACTTATGAAACTGAAAAACACACAAAGAATATAGTGAATAGTTTTTGGCAGGACTTATTTACATAGTAAGCAATATTTGGCTTCAGGTGTTGTCCTACATTTCAGTTAATGTCAGAACCATTAAGTGTTATGAAAATTGACCACATCTCTTCAAATAAGACTGTAAATCAAATAAGAATGTAAAAGTTTGTTTCCTACAGGAAGGTGTTAATCAGACTAGGGGAGTATAACTAGTTATGGACTAAGCAATTTTAGGGTTCTATTACAATCTGCCAACTCATACAGGTCATGATCTGTATAGTTTTAGAAAATGTACAAATGCATGACTTCTGGGAATATCTAAGGAATAAACATTCTATTCTTTTGGAAATATCTTGTATACAGTGGATGTTAAAATTATATATATAATCTAAGATTTGATTGTGCTCACTACCACTTGAAATATATAAGCCTTTATTTTGGTTGCAGATAACAAACTATTTATCAAGTTTTATTTTTCCTTAATGCCTTTAACAGTACTCCTGAAACAAAACACTTATGTCCATGTTCCTCTGTACATGACAGATAAACGCTTGATTCTCTATGTGCAGCTGAAATTTCACTTCTGTATAAGTTTGAACATTCTAAAAGTACATGAACTTAACCAAAAATGATTATTGTAAATAGAAAAATGAATATTGATTTAGAGATAACTATAACTACATATCCTCACTAAAATTTTTGGAAAGATTAATCAGCACAGTATAGAGGATCAATATTATATGTCTTAAAGGAGATAGATGGGATGAAATATTATTTGACAATCTTATCAGAAAGAGAGTAAAATATTTGTAAAAGCAATATTTTAGGCTAGACCATTCTGTGCATTGATTGTGAAGAATTCCTCCAGTAGAATTCTTTCAGAAATAAACCTTTGATTGATTATGTTTTTTAAGGAAACTTTCTTATTATGGACTTACACTCAGTTACCTAGGACTTATCTATTATTTAGTAAGTAAATAAGTGTATCTGTGACTGACTGCATCATGGAAAAGTCAGTGCTCTATTCTGTTGAACAGTTTTACTAAAAGGAGATAGTAGGAATTAGAATTTGGTGAGAATGATATTTTTGGAATCCTGTAAAGTGTTTTGGATATTTCCTTTTCTTTCTGCACTGAAACAAATCAAGATCTTAATTCTTAGAAGCAAGTGTCACTGGCTATTTTACTGTAGCCCAACAGCCTGTACAAATTCAAAATTTACAGTGATTTAAATAAAATGTTAATTCATAAAAATAGTTAAACGTTAATTTAAAAAAAAAAAAAAAGAAAAATAAGGGGGAGGGAGGGGGAGGGCCCTCCTGACATAAGCAAATTATTGAAACTTGGGAAACAACCAAATAAGGGCACTGACAGTGCAGTTCAGAAATTGTAATATTTACAGAATAATGGAAACACCCTTGGCATAGAGTTTCAGTAGTTTTGGCACTGTTTAGCTGGAACAGTGAATCAGAAATATCCATGGTGGACAAGCCAAGGAGCATCCTTGTAGGATCTCTGTAAAAATATTCATGAGAATTCATAGTGCTGGAAATAGTCATGTTGGTGCCTGCTGTTCTCCTCAGGCATCAAAATGAAAACAAAGGACATCTCAATGATGTCCTTTGTGTATCATCATCTGAGGTAAACAGAGACCAAATTCCACCTCTTTACATGGTTTCTAAAGTCCCATGGAGTTTCTTCAGCTTCTGAATCATGTAAAATAAATATTTATACTTTGACAACAGGAGGCTTTAATCTTGATTTTTTAAGAAATTGAGTTTGTTGTTGTTGTTGTTGTTTTTACCTTATTCCTTTTGGTTTCTTTATTGTCTTCTTAACCCCAGCAAAACAAGAAGAAGAAGGGGTAGGAAAGCAAGAATAAGGGGGTAGGAAACAGCTTTGCCAGCTCTCGACTTGCCAGGGAATCTATCACACTAAGAGTATCACCTGCTGATAAGATGTTTTTCACTCCTCTGTACCACCTGGTTGGTGCAGAGGAAAAGATGTAGATGAGATAACCCAGACCACTAAGTGCGAAACTGTAAAATGTTGTTCTCAATTTGAACATGCGCAAAGCATCAGAGAATTAGGCTTTATTTTAAGTAACTAGTAGAATACTGTGCGAAAGGACTCTGTCATTAAATCAGCTGATATTTATGCAATGGAAATGTAAATTATATTTCTTTTTTATGTATTTTTATGGATTTTTTCGTTTACATTGTAAACACTTCAAACTATGGAGTCTGATATATTGCAGAGAATATGTGAAACGACAGGCAGTAAGCTGTGCTACATGTCAGCATAGACCACATTTCCTTGAACAGAAGTAAAATAGTGTTGTTTTTGTTTGATTGTTTGTTTGTTTAATTATATTAGCTGACCATAACTTTCCCCCTCTATTTAAAAGTATATTATAATTGAAAACCTGTCTATAAGTGTAAGTTTTTATTTTACCACTGCACTGATGTAAAGTCTTTTCAATTATACTGCTTATTCAAGCTACATACTGAGCTTATACATGTAGAGGAGATCACAAGTTAATAATTACATTTTATGCTTCTCAATAAAATTGAGAGGGGTGGTATTTTTTGAGAGAATACTTTAAGGTCAATTCCTTAACAATATTTGTTCTTACAGTAGAATGACCAACCTAATCTTTTGACTGTCTTCCCAAAACACTGCCATGGAGCAGAGAACCTCCCACACTTAACACAGTGATAAGGTTAGCTTTTACAGGTGTGGGATAACAATTATTGCTACGAAATGGCTCTTTAGAGATCTTTGAGGTTGGAGGCTAAGCTTTCATTGCACTTCCTATTGCAATGTAAGCATATATGAACATACAAACACAACGAACATGAATGTAAGCAACCTTGGCAGGGTATGAGCTAGACAACTGAAGACACAATAGAGGCATTAAAAGTGACTTCTTAAACATTGTTGTGATGTAGCAACTCTGTGTCACACTCTGTGCAGAAGTAGCTAGGTTCTCAAAGATAAGCTTCTTGCCATTATCACCAATTTGTGCACCAGTCAGAATTTCTCTGGGCAAGTTCATTAACTACAAATACTTTACTTGTCTGAAGACCCAGATAAGGACCTGACATGCTGTTTGCTTTTTCATCTATAAAAATGAGGTATCTTTGTTAAAATCCCCTTGATTCACATTTCCAACTTCAAGAAAGAGAGAAAGGGAAAGGGAAAGGAAAGGGAAGGGAAAGGGGAAAGGGAAAGGGAAAGGAAAGGGAAAGGGAAAGGGAAAGGGAAAGGAAAGGGAAAGGGAAAGGGAAAGGGAAAGGGAAAGGTAGACAACATTCACTGCTCTCCCTCCATCTACCTAAGCTAATCATCCCATCATAAAAGCATGTAAGATTGGTTAAGCATGATTTCCCTTTGGCTAATTCATGCTGACTACTCCTGATCACCTTCTTATCTTCCACCTGCTTAGAGATGACCTGCAGGATAAGCAGCTCCATCACCTTTCCAGGGATGGAGGTGAGGCTGTCTGGCCTGTAGTTCTTCCTTCTTTCCCTTTTTGAAGACTGGATTGGCACTGTCTTTCTTCCAGACCACAGGCACCTCCACTGTTCTCCATGACCTTTCAAAGATAATGGAGAGTGGCCTAGCAATAACTTCCACCAACTCTCTCATGTACTCTGAAAATATGAAATATGAAATGTATATTTTTTATACTAAAATATGAGATTTTAGTATAAAAAATCTCTAGGAGCTGAAAAAATATTATTTTATTCTTCCAGCATTAATTTTTGGACTTTAAACTGATTTCACTGTACTTTATTTGTGCTTTTATATAGCACTTAGAAATATTATTCTCATCTTTTTCTAACTTGATACTTAGATACTGGATCAAGCATTCTTACTTCATGCTATTATTTGCTTTTCCCAGTGTTCCATTGCTTATATTTTCTTGCTTCTCAAAGTATACATGGAATATACTTAAGATCTGGCAAGTTATTGTGGAGGCCAACATCCCTTCACATGTGAGAGTGAATTCTTTCAAAACAATAGTGTATATTTGAGTATGAAAACTGAGGAATTAACAGGCATAATTTCACACTTACTCCCCGGTTCCACTTGATCTGTAGATGAGACATGACACTGAATTCAGTAGGATGAAAGTCTGAACTTTCATCAACATCAGACTCAATATCAAATAGCACTTCACCCTTATTTGTTGCTGAGTGGTCTAAAACATAATTGCAAAGTACTTTTCTAATTAGTTATCTTTAAAATTTTGCCTTTAGCATATTACATTTGGCAGCTTTGTGAAGTGTAAAAAATGTCACATAAGTGGATAGTGTCTGGGGAAACACAGTTACTTTTTTTCTAGTTGTAAAAAACAACAGCTTGTGAGGGTCAATCTTTTAAAGTGTATGCTTCACTGAATGCAATTATTAATCATTTCCCTTCAGGAAAAGTATTAAATTAAGTGTTAAAGTACAGATCTAAACAGTGTTAAGTGCCCAGAGCTACTGAGTTCATGGTTTCAGCTATATTTCAGTGTGAGATAATTGACCTTCCACAATGCAAATGTGAAGCTGGCACATATTGATACAAAATAACTCATCCTTCTGTGTTTTATCTCCTTGCATTTATTTATTTATTTTGGTGTCCATCCTGTGTTGCCATGAAGCATACTCTCTGGTTGTGTTTAGAATTGGGTCCTTAACTTTCTCTATTTTTAGTAAGCACATAGTTCACAGGACAGTTTTCTCCAATGCAACAGCTATATAGTAAAGATAGATGAAAATCAAGATAAATAATATGATCACGACTTTTTTTTTTTTTTGATTCAACAATCCTCCAAGCCAGTTGAATTTACTGACATTAAATAAATAAATAAATAAATAAATAATGTAAACTATAATTTTCATAGGTAAACAAACAAACCCCCTAAATCTGGCTCAAAACCAAAAGAATATATAATGACATATGACATAAATCTTTTTTTTTTTTTTTCAATGTGATTATGATACTGACAAAGATCTCTAATGTTCATCCTTGTTGTATTATTAAAGTGCTTTCTGTAATTACATTTTAATAATATGATTTACGTCACTAATTACAGATGGTGGCTTTTCCAAAGCAATTCCCAGTTCCAGATGCCTTTTCAAAAATCTCTCAGCATTTCTCTGGATGCTGATAACATCTAAAACACAACAGATACTGCTGGTTTACTAATAAGAAGAAGGAGATATTGAAATCATTTACAGATGAAAAGAAATTAGTCTGGTATAGTTAGTAGGATCTAGGAACCTGAAATGCAGTGTCTTTGCATGTATGTATACATGACTGTGTAAATAAACAAATATAAATGCCTATCTCTATGAATATATGCATACATGTTTGTGTGTTTATCTTTGCCCAGCTTTTCTGATAAATAGAGATTCTCTGTTACTATCAGAATACTCTATCATGAATTTACATTATTTTGTGTCCCTGGAAGCATTTCGCAGTGCAAGGAGTGTTGCTGAAGAACAGTGATTTTAAAAAGTGTGATTAGGAAAGAAAGACTGCTCTGGTGGGAAAGATTATGTCCTGTGTGATCAGAGCTTAGAGTTTGATTCATTACTCTTTCACAGGCCAGTTAACTTTAGACAAGTCAGTTATTCTTATCTTTTACAATGGCTGTGATTTGGCAAACAAATACTCCATGTTAAAATAAATAAATAAATAAATAAATAAATAAATAAATAAATAAATAAATAAAAATAAATCCTGTTATCCCTAGCTGAAAGAGAATTTTAAAAAGGTCTAATTTTTTTCCATGCACAATTTTGCTGTCAAGCGAAAGGCTTCATTCTAAATATTGATGTGGATTTTCTCTATATACAAATCTCAAGTATATCCTACACAAAGTTAAAAACATGACATTTATTATTATTTTTTTTTACCATCAGAAAATCTCTTCATGATGCTTGGATAGGTAATGACTGAGAAAGGAGAGAAATGAGAACAAGAAACAGTTTGGGATCTTTGTTTCTTCAGTTTAGAGTTGATATTTCAAAAACATTTTTGGTATCTAGGTCCCATCTTTAGTGAAAACAGAGATCATTATGTAATTAGTTATACAATATAGAAAGTGGGATCTGAAGGGGGTGATCACAATTCTATTTATCACCTGCTTCCACATCTCCTTCCATACAATAACCTCATAGCAGAAGTGCTCAAAGGCAACATGGAACGCCTTGTCCTGCCCAAAGATTTTAGAGAGAGCAGGGTCTTCAGCCTGCATCTTTGGCATTAGTAATCTGGCTGCAAGGCTGTAGACTCTCTTTCTGTGATATTGTCATATGACATAAGAGCATTTCAATAAATGCTTTAGGACAAGGACTTGATAATTGTTTTTTCCCTATGCCAAGTGACTGCACTGATAAGTCACATAATTGCATGTTCTGGGCTGATATCTGACTCAGGTAAATTATTCAATCCTACATATAATGAACCAGTTTAATGAAAGCCAAAGCAAATCCAGTATATCCATACAGAAATTTCCAGTATTGACAACTGACATTTTCATAGGAAGATCTATTCTGCTGAGAAATAAATGAATATTTCAGTATTATTGGAGGTTAAATAATTGGCTCATAGAAGAATTATTTTGAAATGATATGTCTCTAAACTTTTAACTTGCTTTTGTTCCTCAGTTACTGGCATAATTATGCGTTTTCTTTGAGGCTGTTATAAACTTTTAGTAACTTCCTGTATAGTTAACACAAACATATTCTTACTGTTTTAAACTTTGTTCAAGAAATCGTACCAATATTTTAATAAAAGGTTAACCTTCCTTTAGATTTGTAAATATTTTCAAGTGACTATCTCTGGTAGGGCAAAGCTGGAAACATGTACCACCTAGTGTCTGTCAACATTTGTTAATCTCATAGGAAAGCTCTCCTATTCATTACTAAGTGACCCTGTGAAGCAGTGGTAAAATCATAACTCAGTGTTTCAGCACTTGCTGAGGTACTGTGCCAGCACACTGGTACTGTGCATAGCTCGTAAATGGGGAACAGTTGTAGTTCCATGAATGCTGGATTTAGTTTCAAATTCACAGCAACTGCCTTCTTTTGGGGTTGGCAAACTTATATCAAGATTTGTACTGCTTCTTGCCTTATACCTACCTTCATTCTTTTTTGGGTAAATTTTTCAGAAGACACAAATCTTCAGGGAAAATAGGAACAAGTTGATTGCTGGAGCACATGGCTGTCCCTGAGTACATTGCACCAAATTCTCCACCCCTTGAGGGGATGTGTAATTGGAAACTTCATATGACCCCTGTAGTTCGAGTCTCTTCTTGGCTTGTTTTAGGTGATGAAGTCCATCCCTTTACAATTTTTTTCTAATTTATTTTATGTTAAGATAGTCAAGAGATGCACATTGTTGTTTGAGAGCATAACAATCTTACCAAAAAAGTAAGCATGTCTGTTTCGTTTATAGTTTTTAAAATTATAACTATATAAAAAATAAATAAATTATAAAGTATATTTGGAGAACTCATAGGGAAACTTGGTCCCATTTAATTTTACTAACACATCTCACCTTGATTTCAGACTCTGTGTCCTTGCCTTGAAAGACCCCCACAGCTTTGCCCCAAGCTATTTCTCTAACATTATCTGCTTTTGCATTCCTCTTCTTTATGCCACCAGCACCTGTCTCAATGCTTCTTTTGTCCCTGAACAGTCTCTCCAGGCTTTTTTCCATGCCTGTACATTCCACCTGGCAGTTCTTTGCCAAGTCACAATCCCACCTTCATTAAAGTCAAGTAACCAAAATAAATACTGTTTTTCTACCAGATTTAAAGTGAGTATAGAAAGAATCAAATAAAACCCCACACAAGTCCTGATCTGAAATGGTAAGCTAATGCAATGATTTCCTTGGCTTAAAACTGGATTGCCCGGGAACATGACCAGGCAGATTAAATTGCAAAACTTGGGAGATGATCCTCCTCATGAAAATGAACCCTGTTTATGTCAAATCTGTTATATTGCTTAGTCAGCTGGTATTACGCTAATAATTTCAGTATTAATTTAAGTGTTTTACATGGGTAAATGTAAATAAAGGATTTTTTTATGGCTTTAGGGTTATTGGCAAAGTTCATTTCTGGTCTGTGCTTACTCCTCATTCCAGGAAGCAGTTGGCACTACCTTCACTAGAGTTGCTGACTCTGTTGCAGACTCTGTTCCATATAAGGTTGTGCTCCAAGCATCTGAGTATCTTCCAGCAGTACCTGATGTGTCTAACATCTGCCCTATGCAGTCTGATGCAGTCTGCCCTATTCAGTCTGATCTTGGTCCTGGGCAGATGGAGTATGATGCAGTGCCCTGTTTCAATTTGTTATACCAGCTAATAAATTTGAAATTTATTGCTTGAGTTTGCGTGTGGTCTCTGTTCACTCCTTTCCCCTTTCTATTCACTGGAAAAGACCAGCAGCAAGGACACAGAAAGAACAGCTGTACCCCGAGTCCACAGGTAGGGTACATTCCATCTACTGCAGATGCTATCCAAGCACACTGCAGGGCTAACAACCTAGTCTTTAAATGTTTTATTTGTTTATTAATTATTTACTTATAAAAGTATCATGGCATTTAAAAACATGTTTCACTGAAAATCTGTCCTTTGTTTACTCTGAGATGTGAAAGTGGAGACATAATGCACAAGCTTTAAAAGATTAAAAAACATTCATTGAGTTTCACTCAGAAAGACCCTCTCCCTTGCCTTTTAATGCTGCAAAGTAGAATGGCACTACATAGGGAAGTCACTGCAACAGAGGTGTTTGTTTCTTCATTCTTTGACAGGCCTCCTAATATTTTTTCTTCAATGTTCTAGAAAATAAACAAGCAGATTAAAAAAATATCTCAAACAATATAACTGCTAAACTTAGCACTGTCAGACAGTACAAGATCAGAGCTATATGTTGTACTCCAGATATGGAACTGCTGTCAAAAATCTTCTAACCAATTCACTGATTAACCAAATAAAAAGGCTGATGGGAAAATTGTTTAGTGTTTTTTTTTTTTTGTTCACTTTTTAATGTTGATTTGCTTAGTGGACATTAAATATTTCATTATGGAATCCTTTTGGGGTAAGATGTTTGATTTCAGTCTTGAAAAAACAAAATTAAATGGTAAAGAAAACAAAACAAAGAAGCACAAACAACTTAACCTCTCTTTACTCTTTGTTGGATAGCATATGTTATCTTTTAGACATGCATAAGAATGTTCGCTAGGAATTGTTTTACAAAAGACCTTGGGGGATTTACAGGATGCTCATCTATTATTTTCCTTCCAGATTTAATTATATTTATCCAAATGAAGATTTATTCATCATTTTTGCACAACCTTCAATTTTTTTTCCTTCTTCCTTATTTCCTGACCTCTACTAAATGATCATGAAGAAAACAAGAGTTGTGATGAAAGCAGCATGGGTGAGGGGAAGGGGTACATTCTTGTCCAGTTTCCTCACTAAAAATGAGAGGAAAGGAAAAAGAAGTTTGTCAAAAAAGTAATAAAAGGAAATTTTGCATTTTGAAACTAACCTGCTTTGTAATGTCTCACCATTATTTTCTGTGTGTATGCAGAAGAACCTCGATATGAATGATATCATCTTCTGGATTGGCTTCAAAGGCAGTTAGAAATGCAACAGTTCTTTTAAATTCTCCATAATGCTAGCAAATTCTTTATGATCATTCAGTCTGGATGAAATCAACTGACAAAGACAGCTTTCCCTTTCTCTCTGAGCACAATAGAAGACTCCATTCTTCAAACACCCAAAGCAAACCCAGCCTTGCTAGCAGATAACTGCATGTTTCTTAGGATGTTTAAATGGAATCGACAGTCCTGACAAAATTGACAGAAATGTACAGCTGAAGTGTTAGATCTAATGAGCATGGGGTGTTGTTCTAGGTTTAATCATTGCATACTTTCATCTTTTTAATATTTATGTATTGTAGAATATATGTTATTCTATGTTAGAGCCATACTGTTGTGCCCCACACCTATGTGAAAAGTTTTTTCTTATGTTTAAATGAATTTCCTCTATTTCAGTTAGTGCCTATTGCTTCTTGGTCTGTCATTGGACACCACTCAGAAGAGTCTGACTCCATCATCTTTACTCCTCCCATCAGGTATACATGGATAAGATCCCCCTGAGCCTTCTCTTCTCCATGCTGAACTATCCAAGTTCTCTCAGCCTCTCCATATAACTCACATACTCCAAGCCCTTCATCACCTTTGTGGCTCTTTGCTGCAGTTGCTCTAGTATGTTCATGTATGTTCATGTTCTTTGGTACAGTCCTGTACCAAAGAGTCCAGGGACTGGGCCCAGCACTCCAGCCATGGAGTGCTGAGGAGAGGGGAAGGATCATACCCCCAACCTGCAAGTGATACAATGCTGTTCCTGATGCAGCCTAGAAGAAGCTTCTGGCCTTCACCACGAGGATGCATTTCTGATTCATGGTCCACCAAGACCATCAGGTCCATCAGGACCATGAAGGTCTTTTCTGGAAAGTTGCTTGCCAAGACAGTCAACCCCCAGCCTGTACCAATGTGCACAATTATTCCTTCCTATGTGTCTTTTCCTCAAGATTGTTAAACTCCTTCTGAATGGCACAATAACCATGTGGTTCATCAAGTTCTTCTTGGTTTTGTACCATCTTCAAATTTACTTTGTGTGCACTCTGTCCCATCATCCAGGACATTAGTGAAGAAGCTAAAGCATATCGGTTGCAGTATCAACCACTGGAGTATACAACTGGCCTCCAGCTGGACTTTTTGCCACTGATCACAACCTTTAGAACCCAGGAGTTCAGCTAGTTTTCAAACCACCTAACCCTTCATTTATCTAGCCTGTACCTCATCAGTGTCTCTAGCAAGATGTTATGGGATACAGTGCTGAAAGACTTACAGATGTTGAGACAAATTACATCAATCCCTCTCCACCAAGTTAGTCATCTCAGGTTGGTCAGGAGTGACTCATAAATCCATGCTGACTACCCACAATCACCCTCTTGTCCTTCATACATTTGGGAATGGTTTCCTTGACTATTTACTCCACCTCCTTTGCAGGGATTGAGGTAAGGCTATCTGACCTGTAGCTCCACTGACCCTAATTCCTGCCCTTTTGAAAGACAAGAGTGACATTTTCTGTCTTCCTATCCTCAGAAAACAACAACAACAACAACAACAACAAACTGTTTGTCAAGATCTTTTAGAGGTTATTGAGAGCGGTCCCATGATGACACTGGTCTCTCTCCTATGTACATCCCATCAGGTTCTATGGATTTATGTATCCACTTTATTTAAATGTTCAATGATCTCATCCTCCTTCAGTGAGGGGAAGTCTTCTCTGCTGCAGACTTCTCTGTTCTCAGGGACCCGAGATTCCTGAAATCTGATTTTACCAGTAAAGACTGAGGCAAAGATAGCCTCGAGATGTTGGTCCTTTCCATGTCCTTCATCAACCTGCTCTATCCAGCAGCCTGGGCATGTTTTCTCTTGTCTTCCTTTTGTTGCTAATATAACTGTGCCTTTCTTACTGAACTTCTCATCCCTTGCAAGATTCAATTCCAATAGGGCATTGGCCTTCCCAGCTCCATCCCTGCATACTAGGACAGTGTCTCCATCGTATTATCACTTCCACCTCCTTTATGCTTCTATTTTATGTTTGTGTTTTGTCAGGATCTCCTTGTTCATTTTTGCAGGCCTTCTGCTGACACTGCAGCTTGGAGAAGGTGACCCATGAAAATCAATCAGCTCTCCTGGACCCCTCCTTTCTCCAGGTCTGGCCCTAATGGGATTTTTTTTCCAAGCAGATCCCAGAACAAGCCGCTGTCTGCCCTCTTGAAGTCCGGTGCTGTTGATCCTGCTTTTTGCGTTGTTCCTTTCTCTCAGGATCTTTGAATTACACAGCCCCAATCTGTTTTTCCTTGACTAGAAGTATGAGGTCCAACAGAGTGCCTCTCACCAATAACTTTTTGACAGAGATGTTACAGGAGCTATCTTCATTGCACTCCAGAAACTTCCTGTCCTATATGTTGTCCTTCCATCAGATATTGGGATGGTTACTCCCCCATGAGGACAAGGCCTTGCAAATGTAAGGTTTCTTCTAGTTGTCTGAAGAAGGCTTCATCTGGTTCTTCTTCCTGATCAGGTGTTCTATAGTAGGCATCTACCATAACATTGCCTGTGTTGGTCTGCCTATTAATCTTGAACCATTGAGACCCAACTCTCAGTTGGCTCATACCTGTCCATAGGCAGAGTTCCATGCTCACATGGCACACTCCTCAAAGGCATGAAAAGAGATTCATTGTTTCTGTTCTAGCCTGTCCTTGAGAAATCACATATGATATAGTAGAACATTTATTTGTATCCATCCATTGCAACACCTTTGTCATGTGAGCTATCCTACCACATTATTGTGATCCCAATGAGATATTGTAGCCCTGTGACTGCATTCTGACTCTGATTTCTCCTGTTGGTTCTTCATGCTGTAGGCATTATTGCAGAGGCACTTCAGATGGACACCAAGATGTGCTGATTTTTCATGGAAAGGTATGAGAGCTTTCCCCATAAAGTAGGTGCTTTTTTATGTACATGGAGATGCTTGAAGTGGAACCCTTTCAGTACTGTTTTGTTGATTAAAAACTCGCACGTATTCGCATCAACCTGCAAACTTTATCTGCCAGCCTGGTCCACCTCTTCCTCATTTGATCACTAATCATCATAAATCTCCCCCATCATTCCCTTCTACCTCTCCTCTGTTCAATTCCCACTGCCCTTTTAAACTTTAATATCAAAAAGAAACATTCCCACTTGCCAGTCTTCAAGTATGAGTTGATGCACAAGGTAATGTCCTCCATGGTTCTTTAGGTAACTCATGTCAGATCAGCTCAATTTTCCCCCTAGCTTTTCTGCATTTTTCTTTAGCTAAAAAGTCTGTCCCCCCACTCCCTCCCCCTGCCCCCCCCCCCAAAAAAAAAAAAAAAAAAAAAAAAAAGAGAGAGAGAGAGAAGTAGTATGTATTGAATAAAATACAAAATATTGAGTTTGCTATGGGTAATCATTAATTGTCATTAATAATCTAGTAATATGTATTTCTTTTCCCAGCTACAATTCAGTGTTGCATGCAGGTTTCAGATATATATAGGCAGAATGTTGGAATTCCCTAAGATATTTTTAAGTTGCTACTCTGCAAACCCCATTTCTTCTTTATATTAGTTAGTGTGGATAAAAACATTGTTTTATTGTACTGCAAGCACATAATTTGACTTACTAGCATCCAGGATCCCAGATGACATGTAGTTTCAGAGATTTCGAAACATCAGCTGCATAAAAAGTTTCAACAGAATTCGTGCTAACTAGTACCTTTCAAAAGTCACTATCAAGGTGGTGCACCAAACTAGATTATAACAACCCATTTACAGATTAACTTGGACACAGAGAGTACACCAGAAAAAAATAAATTAATAAAAGCCAATGGTACATTTTCACCTTGACATAATGCCACAGAAAAGAAGGAAACAAAGTTAATCTTAAAATGTATTCATCCCAGCCTACCAATTAATCAAGTGTAGCATCAAATAAGCTTTTGGCCTCAAACAGCATGTCTTGTTTCTTACATAATCCAAAAAATAAATGTCTAATCACATACTTGTGAGAACTGGAGTAGAAGGAGCACTGAGAACTGGAAGTAGAAGGAGCAACTTCTTTGTACGGTGGAGGCAATTTTTCAGTGTGAGGAAATTTCATGGATTCATAATGGACTAAATTTGTCACTGTTGAAACATAGTCCTCCAAGGTAATTTGTCTTGCTAATTTTTTATTAGTCAGGATCATGTGGCTTGATGCACATTAACTCATTCACCTCTGTAGCCCCTCACTTTTGAATGCCTAATTTTAATGGGGTATTTTTACAAGAAAGCAAAGTATAAACACAAACTGAACAACCCGCTACTCCAATTTTTTGACACCCCACCTGGAGTACTGTGTTCAGTTCAGTTCTGGGACTTCCAGTACAAGAAGGACATGGACCTGCATGATGGTTTTACTCAGCTGGGCAGCCAAGCTCTACCACAACTGCTCTCTCATTCCAGCTCCTCAAAGGGAAACTCCTCATGGGCAGCAGGGGGTCAGCCTTCTCCACCAGGGGCCTCTCCACAGGCTGCAGGGGAACTTCTGCTCTGGCACCTGGAGCACCTCCTGCCCTCCTTCTGCACTGACCTTGGGGTCTGCAAGGCTGCTTTTCACTCCTCACTCTCCCAACTGCTGTGGTGCAGCAGGTTTTTTCCCCCTTTCTTAAATCTGCTCTCCCAGAGGAACAAGCAACAGTGCTTGTTGGCTTAGCTCTGGGCAGTGGTGGGTCCCTTTTGGAGCTGGCTGAAACTGGGTCCTTTTCTGACATGGGACAGCTTCTGGACTCTTCTCACAGAAGCCACCCCTCCAGCCTCCAGCTACCAAAACCTTCTCTGAATACAACCTGTTGGAGAGGACCCAGAGGAGTCCACAAATGTGATCCAAAGGCTGGAACACCTCTACTATGATGACAGGTTGAGGGAGTTAGGGTTGTTCAGCTTGGAGAAGAGAAGGCTCTGGGAATATCTCACAGCAGCCTTCCAGAACATAAAGGGGGCCACAGGAAAGACAAGGAGGGACTCTTTGTTGGATAGTGTAACGATAGGACAAGGAGTAATGGTTTTAAACTAAAAGCTTTGTGGCATTATGTCAAGGAAGAAATTGTTTACTCAGGGTGGTGAGGCACAGGACCAAGTTGCCCAGAGAAGTTGTTGATGCCCCATACCTGGAACTATTCAAGGCCAGGTTGGATAGGTTGAACAAACTGGTCCAGTGGGAGGTGTTTCTGCTCATGGCAGCAAATATTGGAGCTAGATAATCTTTAAGGTCCCTTCCAACCTAAATCATTCTACAATACCATAAAGCAGAGGTAAACTGAATGTGCTTTCCTGTGTGCTGCATAGCTGTTGTAGTGTGTCATCATTAAGATGCAGGAGATGCACCACTGCATCTTGCTTGTTTTGCTAAAGAAAGGTACTTGGTTTAAATGGTTGATTTTAAGTTTAACAACAACTACAACATATGTCCTCCATACAAATATTCAAAGTTCATTCTTATATTTTTGCTCTAATGTTAGACTTAGAAGTAAGGACCTGCCATCCCTATTCAGCACTTCATCTGCATCTAAATTTTATGGCAGAAATAAGAAAATAATCTGTTTAGGCCACAGCCTTAAATGGCTAACATCAGTCTTATCTAATACCTTAAGACTTTATTTTTATAGTTAAAGCATCCAACCCATCAATTTTTAAATTTACCAAGCCTTGTACAGAATGCCACAGAATGCAGAAGGTTTTTTAGCTGGACATCTAAAGAGAAACACAGAGAGGTAACATTTTTTATTGATATTGCCTCAGTATGGAATCTTTTGAATTAGTGTCCAAGACTCTAAATGGAGTTTTAGCCATTAAACAAATATGGAAAGGAAAAAATGCAGGCGTTATGTGTGCATTGAAAAAGAAATAAGCTAAACCCAGAAATAGTTATGTCCTCTACATAGTAATTATACAAACACATTTTTTATTTATAAAAATGTTCTATCCTTAAGCTCTTGGAGTGCCTCATAAATGTTAAAAACAAAAATGTTGGTCAGATGAAAAAACACAATGTCCATCAGAGAAAGTGCAAATAAGAAAGATGCACTCTAAACTAACATTGCTCTTCAATTCAAAAACTGAATTTGCACTACAGTTCAAGTTTATTTGCCTGTTTGGACTTTTGCAGTTTCTTTTACAACAAGCTGTCACATGTTCTAACACAAAATGCAAATTTTCAGGAGCAGTTCCTATTACAAAGTTTATATCAACTTCTTCTCATTATTAAAGGTAACCTGAGTGTAAGTAAATTAGAGTCTGGGGACAAATTATCTAGGAATTCCAGATAGGAAGCCAGCACTGTGTTTTGGCAATGGTTGTTGTGAGGGCTGGGTATTGTTTGTTTGTTTGATTTTTTTAAGTAGTTGGGAATGAAGGCAAGAGAAATTGAGAGGGAGGGAGGTAGTCGTGTCTCACACTGGCAAACTTAGGTTCAGTGCTATGTAAATCTTCAAGATCATTAGATTAGTGTGTCTTTGCATTTCCTCTGAAATTTGATACCTTAGTCTGATAGCTGCTTCAGTCATTGCATAAGCCCCTTGCAAGTAAGCTTCATAATTCACTGTGATTCTTTCAGGAACATATTTGTTAATAAGTGTCAACCTGAGTGACTTACAAACTGCTGATAGGCCTATCATTTAGAAAGAGAGAGTGCAACCAGGGGAATGTTTTTCCCTGATGCAGAGTTTTTGAATGAGCTTGGGCAAATCTCTGAATTTAGATTTTCTAATAGTATGATGTCATTTAAGATCTGTTTGCAGAAAGCAATGTAGTTGTTTCAATCAAGAGTATTTGGTGAGGCCACATGGTCTGCTTAGAACTATGTGGCCTCACTGTCATCTTACAATGCTATGAAGCTCTGAGCAGCAAATACCACGCATTAAAAGTTAAAAATCTAGGCCTCCTGGAAACATGTGACATGAAAAACAGCTTTAGCTGCGTGAAATTAAATGCAAGTGAAAATAGTGGAAAGGAAATGTGAGTAGCCAAGTCAGCTCAGTAACACCTCCCTCTTCTCAGTGTCTCCAGCCACTAGTTCTGTGCCTCTCAGCCATCAACCTAGTATTGAGAAAAAAGATTTCCTTCCTATTTTTAAAAAATCTATAGAGGAAAGAGTATCCATAAGAAATGAGGGATACACAAGCTTCTCCCTGCTTACCTGACCTGAAACAGGGCCTTGAAAAAACAGTTGCTTAAGCAGGAGGCAGGTGACTTTGCCTCCATGAGCTGCAGTTTCTTGCTTGATGGATCTGTTCCTTTTTCTGTAAGTAATAAAGAGTGAAGGACAAGCTTATGGTACAGGTCCAACACATTTCCCTGAGGAGTGGTAACCCAAGTTCAAACCTCTATGTCAGTCATTAGATAATTGCTTAAACAAAAAAACTGCTCCCACAAGAGAAATTTAACTTCTAGTTTAAATAACTGAAAATCAGTCAGGAAAGGATATTTAGATAAAAGGTGGGAAACTGAAGCATAAGACTGAAGTGAAGCAGTCCTGCTGAGATTTAAGGTGAACAATGACTAAGCCAAGCCAAATGCTTTTGTTGTGAAGGTGGCCTTTCTAATTGCCCTCTCCCACAAGACCATCAAAAGTTTTGCCTACCCTTCTGAGTTCCCATGAGGAGAACAAGAAGCACTCAGGCACTAGTAACAACAGTGTTTTGAGAACATCTGTAACTGCTAGACAAGAGGTGACAACAGAGACACATCTCTGAATCACATCCTTAAGAGTAAATTTCATTAAATATTAGTGGGACTTAGATTTTGATGGCACAGATCTGCAAGGACAAAAGAAGCTTTCCCCTTGTTTTTTTTTCTGGGGGGGATTAAGGTAACTGGTTTTCATAGAGAATATAAACTATAATTGCTGTTTGAGAATCCAAACAGATCAAGCTTTGTAAAAGTCTTTTTAAACTGTTTTTGTTGTTGTTTTGTAGTTTTTAAACTTATATGATTATTAATTAAGAAAATCACTTCTCAAATACAATTTTTAGGATGCAGCAATGAAAAATTGTAAAATAATTCTCAGGATCAATAATTGCAATTAAATTGCATTTAATTACAGTAATTATGAAAATGTTGAATTATCAGATTCAAAGGATTAAGTAACATAGGTTTTTACAATTTTTTCACAGCAAATGATGAATGCATTTTCTACCACTGTATGTGTTACCCTGATCATCAAAGGGTTTGCTCTTATTTGGAATTGTCTAAATTATATGTTCACACCTCTTTTCTTTGAAATGTAAATTAGTCACTATTATCAAAATTTAGCTGTCGTATGTATGATCTACTGTAAATCTTTAAGCATCAAGGGATGATGGAATGCATCTTTCAATTGTTATTGTTGGTTTAAAACACTACTGAAAGCACTACGTCCATAGAGCTTTCTTTAGGAAATTTTAATCAAATTAATCAAAGGGAGCATTTATTTATGTAGCTAAAAGGTAACAGAACAAAATATCATATAGACTAAAAGTATCTTCTGTGTGACATTAAATTAAATATAATGAACTGTGGATTAGCATTTGAAAATCCAGTTAACAAGCTTTTTCCTGTCAGAAGATTGCTCAGAGTTCATTAAGTCCGTTTCTCTTTTGGTATTGTACACATCCTTGAATTATTTCTAAGTATTACAGAATCATTTTACCATATTGGAGTCTGTGCATTATGTTCAGAGATTAATCTGTGAAAAGAGATGGATAGTGTTCACTTAGTGCAAATAAAATGTAAATTCTGGAGAAATAGTACACTGGTGGTGGGGGGTACAGTTTCTTATCAAATTTTATAATTCTTATCAAATTAAGTAATTCACATATCAGTTATGTGCTAATATTTTTTGAAAAGGATTTACAGCTACAGTTACACACTTTTTAAGTTTTTACCAGTCCTTGATAGGATGTATCGAGGTCTATGAATTCTATTTTTTAAGTGTCTTGTAACATGTCCATCACCACAGTATTTAAACACAGTCCAAAAGTACTTTAACTGAGTTATCTATAGCATAAATGTATCTCATTCTCACTCAAATCCCCTGTCAGGAGAGGGATTTTTTTCCTGTTATGCTGTGTCTTTTCACAGGATGCTTGATCATGTCTGCTTGATCTGCTTGAACTGACTTCATGTCAGTTCATATCTTCAGACAAACCCTGATAAATTTACTATCATACAGACAGATTTTACCTTTTTTCTTTTTACTTGTTGTACAATTTGATTTTACTTTTTTAGAAAACGTATTTTGCCTGAGAAGCAAAGCAATCTACTACAGTATCATATTGCTGGGTAATCTAGTGGTAAGTCATTGATACATATGCAGTACAAATAAACTTTCCAAAAATTCATTTTTAGATAGTAAACATTCTGATGAATGACCATTAAGAAATACCATAAATACTCTTTTAGATACATAGATACAAAAGCAAGAGTCAACTGCCCTTCTGAAATCTTCGTGCATATGAGATCACAGAAGTCACAAAAAAAAGGTTGAAGGAATGTAGTAGGTTCTACTGCAATTTCTGACTACAGGAATGATATAAAAAGGGTATCTTATAAAAAAAAAAAAAAAAAAATAAAAAAGTTATCATGGGTCTGGGACTGAATACAGAAAGAATTTATCCAACATTATCATAATATTTACATAAAATATGCCTTTATAAGAGTATAACTGTTCATTATAAATTAATTCCAGCCCTTAAATAGTGAACAGAATTATCCTTGTAAGGCTGTATATCAGCACCTGTTTTTGAAACATGCAGAGTCCCAGGGCCAATGCACAAAACATTGGCAAAATTATAAATCTACATGTTTTACTACATTAATTACCATTATAAATTTGAACTTTTTTTTTTTTTTTTTTTTTTTTTTTTTTTTTTTTTCACGAAGAGGCTTGTTTTCCTAACCACCTATGGTAATCTTATGTCCATATCAGGAGCTACAATTTTGGATGGTTTGGATATATTTCTGCTTTCATAATCAGACATTCTATATTGACAAAAACAACAACAAATAACAACAACAACAAAACACCTAGATTTAGGGTTTACAATATACTTCACAAAATCAGAACAATAGTGGGGTGGAATTCAGTGAACTAATATCCAGAATGCTAAACATACACACACACACACACACAAACAAACCTCAAAATAATAGAAAGACCGTAATAATTTCAAACCAAATTAACTAAGCACTAGTTGCACTAGTTATTCTTTTAACTTCTTTAACAGCTTTAAAATCAGATTTCTCTTCCTTTTCATGACAATTCAGTTTATAACAAAACAAAGAACTCAAGAAGCTCCTAATCAGATTAATGAGTCAGTGTCTCTGTCATTCTCAAGATCAAATCAAGTTTCAAGCTTTTATGTGCCTAGCAATCTTGAAGCATATCTTTGAATATCTCAAAATAGAAACTGAGGCAGAAGTTTCTATCAAAACCCCACCCATACAAGCAGGCACAGGTTTGTCAATAGATATGATACATGATTCATGGTACATTAATTGGTACTTGATTTATGCTTGTAACTTGGTTGAAGGAGCAGCTTCTTGTCTTTTCAGCCCATATACCAGAACTACATAAAAAGAAATATAAATAAGCTTGGTAATATATAATTTCATGGCATACTTAAGAATTTAGATTTAGGTTTTAGCTTGGGATTCATCTCAGGTCACTTTCATTGTACTGGATTACAGATGTAGGTATGGATATTTTAGGTAAATGGCAGAAGTTTTCAATAACTGAAGAAGGGATAAGGCATCTCATAAGGGTGCCTGTTCTTTTTACTCTTGAAGTATCAGTTTCTCTTCCTTGACTAAAAAGGGAGCACACGTGACCAAAGTTGATGGAGTAACTAACTTTAACATGCTCAAAATGATGTGAAATGGATACAGCCTTTGGGATCTGATAGCCTCTTGCACTGAGGATCAGAAAACTTTATATTGTGTTAGTTTTATATTGCATTTGTTCCCAATAAGTTCAATAAGAGATATTGTCTCACTTTGTTTTCTGTTTAACAACCAGCATTTGGTCTGTATGAATTGCTAGGTATTGCACTTAAGAAAATATAGTGAAGAAATCAAAGCTGTGAAGACAGGATAAGAAAGCAAAATGGACAGATAATTAATTAGGCCTGACGACTTTTTAATTTAATTTTATTTTATTTCTGTGCTCTGAAAAAAATAAATAAAAAAAATCTTAAGACTGCATAATTCAAAGATCAGTGGATGCAAGAGCTCTTTACTTGTTCATTTATTTTGTAACATATGTAGTGTCACTATTTTATGCTAACATGACTACTTTTAAGTGTGATGAGAAGCCAGATTTTAGTAAAAAATTTTCCATTTCAAAGGTTCAGGTCCATCAAAAGGGTTTAATGAATGATAAAGCCTATTTTATGATTTTTCTTCAAGTTCTGTAAAAAAAAGAGAGGAATTAATATTGCGTATCTTTGTTTTGTATTGCAATTCAAAGGTTCCTTTATGAATGGGACAAAAAAAAATCTCCATCTTTGTCTCTCTGTTAATGTCTATATATACACCATCAAACTTCTGACAAAAATGTGAAGGCAGGCCATTGATTATTAAAAATGTTTCCCCCAACAAAATTACATAAAAATAATGAAGATCACCACAATATTAGGCCTGGTTCCACTAAGAAACTTAAGTATCAGGATGATCAGGGATTAACTTCACACCTTAAGTAATTTGGCTTCCTGAATTTGAATACATCTTCTACTTCTGCTTGTAAGTTATACTTTTAAGCACAGTAAAGTGCAGCACACAAACCCGCATGTTAGAGCTGCCTAAATGTCCCTGGACTGAAAACAGCACCATTATTTCAATGCTACACAAGCAAATAAAGCCTGTACTTCAAGGCCAGTTAATATTTTGTGCTGGAGAAACACACCACCAGTGCTTACCAGGTGTAAGCATGGTTTTACATTGACATAATCTTTGTAGAA